>NW_026878817.1:0-25036 GCF_032173495.1 Musca vetustissima | reverse complement strand
GCGGATATACTCAAGAAGTACAAAGCCGATATTATTGCCTTACAGGAAATGCGATGGAAAGGGACAGGCGTAAGTAAATCAGACGATTACGCCCTGTATTATAGCTGCCATGAAACGAGACATGAATTTGGCTGCGGATTTATGGTTAACAGGAGAATAAAAGACCTTGTCTCCAGATTCACTCCAGTAGATGAGCGAATTGCTATAATCCGTATAAAAGCGAAGTTCTTTTACATCAGTCTAATTTGCGCCCATGCTCCGACCGAAGATAAAGATGAACAGACCAAAGATATATTTTATGAGCGCCTAGAAACAGCATATGACCGTTGCCCTGGCCATGACATTAAAATTCTGCTAGGAGATTTTAATGCAAAAATCGGAAGGGAAAATATCTTTGGCCCCACCGTCGGAAAATTCAGCCTTCATGAAGAAACATCCGATAACGGCATGAGGTTGATTGACTTCGCGGCAGCAAAAAACATGGTAGTTAGCAGCACCAGATTCAAGCATCTCGATATACACAAGGCCACCTGGATTTCTCCTGATCAAGTAACGAGAAATCAAATTGATCATGTTGTGATAGACGGAAGGCATGCATCCAGTGTTTTAGACGTCCGATCGATCCGAGGAGCGAATATCGATTCGGACCATTACCTTGCTCAACTTACCCATCTGCTTGAAGAAAGCACTTCTTGTCCCGATAATAGTATAGAAGCACAATGGCAAAGAATTGCCCACTCCCTACAAACTGCAGCAAAAAGAACAATTGGGTACCAAAAACCACCACCAAGAAACCCATGGTACGATCAGGAGTGTCGTATTGCTACTGATGTGAAAAACGCAGCGTATAGGGCAACCCTGCAGACAGTAGCAACACGTAACGTGATGGAGAATTATCGGGAGAAAAGGAGAGAGGAGAAACGTGTTTTCAGAAAAAAGAAGAAAGAACAAGAAAAACGTGAGCGTGAGCAAATCGAGATGTACAGGAGTCAGAATGAAGTCCGGAAATTTTACCAACGAGTAAAAAACACCAAACCGAAGGCTTTGGTGCAGGCACATCCTCCTGTAGAGATGAAGAAGGAAACCTGGTGACAGATACAGACAGCGTGTTGAGGATCTGGAAGGAGATGATGGTATAGAGTGTATACCACCTAGCCAAGATGAGGTCATAAAAGCAATTAATCGGCTCAAGAACAACAAAGCAGCAGGAGCCGATGGGTTACCAGCCGAACTATTCAAGGCTGGTGGCCAGATGCTGGTCAGGAGCATGCACCAGCTGATTAACACAATTTGGCTAGATGAATGCATGCCCAATGATTGGAACCTCAGCATCCTGTGTCCCGTGCACAAAAAAGGAGACAAGACGATATGTGCCAACTATAGAGGAATAAGTCTCCTCCCCATCGCATATAAAGTGCTATCCAGTGTGCTGTGTGAACGATTGAAGCCAATGGTCAATGACATCATCGGACCATACCAATGCGGCTTCAGACCTGGCAAATCGACCATAGACCAGATTTTCACTCTGCGCCAAATCCTGGAAAAGACCCACGAAAAACACATCGACACATATCACCTATTTGTCGACTATAAAGCCGCATTCGACAGCCCTATCCGTTCAGAGGTGTTTAAAGCCATGTCTGCGTTCGGCATTCCTGCAAAATTAATACGGCTATGCAGGATAACTTTAAGTGGCACAAGGTCAGCCGTTAAAGTAGGAAAGGACCTATCGGAGCCCTTCACTACCGAACGAGGATTCAGACAAGGTGACAGTTTGTCGTGTGATCTTTTTAACATCCTACTGGAAAAGGTCATACGAAACGCAAAGGTGAACAGAAATGGCACTCTGTACACCAAACAACACCAGTTACTCGCCTACGCCGATGACATCGATATAATGGGTCGAACATTGCGAGCGGTAACAGCCACCTTTGAACAAATTGAAAAGGAGTCTGCCAAAGTGGGTCTGGCAGTAAACGGCGAGAAGACCAAGCTGATGGTATCAACGCGCAAGACGTCCTGTAGACTCGGACCAACTGTGGAACTTGAGAACTACAGCTTCGAGGTAGTTAAAGACTTTATATACCTTGGTACCGCCATAAATAAAACGAATGATATCAGTTTTGAAATTCGCAGAAGGATTGTGATGGCCAACAGATGCTACTATGGTCTAAGTAAGCAGTTTAGAAACAAGGCCACCTCTCGCCAGACCAAACTCACACTTTACAAGACGCTGATACTACCCGTGCTATTATATGGATCAGAAGCATGGGTACTTGCGCAAGCAGATGAGGCAGCGCTTGGGGTGTTTGAGAGAAAAATTCTCCGAAAGATCTACGGGCCGATCTGCGTCGACGGTGAATATCGGCGTCGAATGAACCACGAGCTCTACAATTTATACGCAGACATCGACATAGTCAGTCGTATTGAGCTGCAGCGACTACGGTGGCTAGGCCATGTTGTGCGGATGAATGAAGAAGCCCCAGCTCAAAAGGCATATAAAAATGAGCCTACGGATGGTTCCCGTAGAAGGGGAAGGCCACGAATTAGATGGAAAGACCAAGTAGAAAACAACATCTTGGAACGTGGTCTTCCAAATTGGTGGACTTGCGCACAAGACCGGCGCGCTTGGAAATCTTTTTTAAGCTCGGCTTATGGAACAACCGTTCTGTAACAAGCCAGCTAAGTAAGTAAGTAAGTTTTCAAACTTAGGAATATAGTTTTGAGTATAAAATTCTAGTTGAGTATAAAATCTAGTTGAGTATAAAATCTCCCTACCAAAACGTCCCAATATTGACCCAAATTTCCGGATAGCCACCATACATGTATTATTTTGGGGCGGTTCTATTTTCCTGGTTTTCAAACTTAGGAATATTGTTTTTTTTTAGATTCTACGGTTCTATTGGCCTCTCTTGACCTTTTTGATTATAGGCCACCAGCTCCACTTTCTAACCGTGGCATATTTTCCAAATCTTGTATTTCCAAGGTGAATATTCACACCATAAAATGACAATTTGGTCAGTTAAGTTTTTGGTTGATTTGAAAAATCTGAGAAAAATGAAATTTTCGGTTCATTGCACCCCCAAATATCGACTCAACATCATCGAAAAATATAGGCATCGTCACTGACCATAAAAAATAAAAAATAAAAAAAAAGTAAAAAATTTCTAGCCATTAGCGCTACAGCTCTGCCCTCTAGTGGTGTAATATATATGGTGCGTTAATTAATTAAAATCAATCTATAATAAAAAGGGCTATATCTATCTAAATCTGGACCGATTTTCACGAAACTTGGCAGACATCATTCCAGACCTAAATGATTAGGCTGTACCAAATTTCGTGCTAATCGAAAGACATATAGGGACTTTGGGGCACCATTTACATGAAATCGGACGAAACTATTTATGGGAGATATATCTAAATCAGGACCGATTTTCATAAAACTTGGCAGACATCATTCTAGGCTCAATTAAGAACGTTATGCCAAATTTCGTGCAACTCGAAGGATATATAGGGACTTTGGTGCACCATTTACATGAAATCGGACGAAACTATATATGGGAGCTATATCTAAATCTGAACCGATTTTCTCGAAACGTGGCAGACATCATTCTAGACCTAAATGATTAGGCTGTACCAAATTTCGTGCAAATCGAAAGATATATAGGGACTTTGGTGCACCATTTACATGAAATCGGGCGAAACTATATATGGGAGATATATCTAAATCAAGACCGATTTTCATGAAACTTTTCAGACATCATTCTTGGCTCAATTAAGTACGTTATGCCAAATTTCGTGCAAATCGAAGGATATATAGGGACTTTGGTGCACCATTTACATGAAATCGGACGAAACTATATATGGGAGCTATATCTAAATCTGGACCGATCTTCTCGAAAGTTGGCAGACATCATTCTAGGCTCAATTCAGTACGTTATGTTAAATTTCGTGCAAATCGTAAGATATATAGGGACTTTGGGGCACCATTTACATGAAATCGGACGAAACTATATATGGGAGCTATATCTAAATCTGGACCGATTTTTACGAAACTTGGCAGACATCATTCTAGACCTAAATGATTAGGCTGTACCAAATTTCGTGCAAATCGAAAGTTATATAGGTACCGTTTACGTTAAATCGGTTAAATATATATATATATATATATATACTAGCGGGCCCGGCAAACGTTGTCTTGCCTAACAATATTGTTGATGTATAATTTTCGGCATTTTAGGTTGTTTTTATACCCACCATCATAAGGTGATTTGTATATATTTTTGTAACATCTTGGTATTTATCAGAGCACACATAGGGTAACATTACAAAACTGAATTTGATGTTTATGAGTGAGTTTTGTTGCTCCCTCCACGATTTAAGATATAAATTTTATATTTGCACATACATTTGTACCACTCATAAGATGGCCTAGCGTTGTCCTGCCCCTGTATTCTGTAACTTTTTAACAACATTCGATATTGTCTATTTTACAACAATTTCATTTGTTTGTTTTATTGTTTTTACAATAACAAAATAAATTTAAACAATATCGAATGTTGTTAAAAGTTACAGAATAGGCCTACTGGTGAAACACGACACCTCCCCTGTTGGCCAATTCTGGCCAATTGCTATCTTTAAACGGTACAGTTGTTGGCAGTAGAGATCAGAATTTATAGTTTGGCCATATGAAAGCAACTCATAATAAATAATCCCATTCCAGTCCCACCAAATGCATAGCAGAACCTTCCTGGTCGTTAGTACTGGTTTGGTCACCGTTTGAGATGCTTCACCGCTCTTTGACCACGATCGTTTTTGCATAGGGTTATCGTATGTGATCCATTTCTTATTTCCAGTCACCATAAGAATCTCAAAATAAGAGTATCTCATTCCGTTTGGTCAAGACTTCGCAGATGGAAATTCGATCCATTCCATTTTTTCTGTTAATTGGTGAGGCACCCAACCATTGAGCTTCTCTTTGAACCCAGCTTTGTGTGAATGGTTTAATTTTTAGCTCCTGGACGATGTTACGACATGCCTGTAAAATTCGATCGTTCCACCGGTCTAATGGATTTCTTTTTCCCAAACCTAATATTAGGGATACTTATTGGGCAGAAATTCTCCCTAATTAGAATTTTCCATATTGACTCAAGTATTCGGATATCCCCATCTAACGGCATCCCTTAATATGCGGTATTTGGCTGCAATGTTATGTTCGCCCAAGATTTCAAATATCCCCCATGTAATAGTAATCCACCTTTTTCGATACTGTGGGGGATTTGGGCACGTTTGGTTGTATATTTGGTAGAATGAATCGTACTGAAATTGTCAATATTGGTTAAATCTTTGAGGTACCCACAATATTCGGTACTTTGAGGAGTTCGGTATTTTAGGGAGTGCTTCAGCCGAAGTGCTGTAATGTTTTATTTTGGATGAAGAAAACCTGTTTACAAAAAAATATCAATATTGGTCCAAATTGGTCCGGGTAGCCCCATATAATGATATACTCTTAATGTTCGGTATTTTCTCATGTGGTATTAGTATATATCCATACCCATTGTAGTATCGTATGTCATTCATATCATATATCATTCCGTGATATTGAAAGGGTAAAACACATTTGCGGAAACATTTCTATTCAGGACCAAATTTTGTATAGCTCCTACATACGGGTCCCGCACCATTTTCGGTTTTGTACAGAATTTGACGGAATGGATGGATCATGGATTTGGCTTAATGCAATAAAAAGGCGCCATATATATTTCCCGTTTAATTTTCAGTATGTTGAAGTTCTTACTCCCCGTTTTCCAATCTACTACACATACTGTGTAACATAGTCCCCATATAAATGTCCCGGCCGATTTAAGGAATCTACATATTAGGAAGTACAAAAGTTCGATCTTAACAATGATTTTTCATGGTATTAAATATATCGGTAGTTGACATATTGAAGTAACATCATGAGACTCTTTGTTATAACAAATGCTTTTTATAGTTTCAATATGAACTTAATTTTCTCTGTGATACACATATGCGATTAAAGACATTGACCAACGATTAGGCATATAACCACCATATAATGGTACATTTTAGGTACTTCAATAACAACATGTTCCTATGTTCCTATTATTATTATTTTCAAGAAGAATAATCTAGGGTATGTGTCTTAGAATCAGAACTCTTTTCTGAATCTTCAGATTTTCATCCTTGCATTTGTCCCAAAATGTACGTGAATTTTATGGAAAACGTGTACATACAATGATCGCGTATATTTCTCAATTATTGTTTTGCATTCTCAGAAAAAAAGTTTCGTTACAATGTCAATTGAATAAAATAAAATATTTTGAAAATTTTCAATATTTGACAAATGAAATATTGTTTTTCATAATATTTTTTTTTTTCATAACATTTTTTTTTTTTTTTTGCAAATTTTTTTGAATCTCCACGAACATTTCAAGACTAAGATAAGAAAAATCCGTTCAGCCGTTCTCGAGTTTTAGCGAGACTAACGAACAGCAATTCATTTTTATATACATATATAGATAGATATATATAGGAGCTATATCTAAATCTGAACCGATGTTTCCCAATTTCAATAGGGTTCGTCCTTGGGCCGAACAATTCGGATCATAAATGCGACTTGTACTTTGTTTACAATTTAACATGGACAGACAGACGGGCAGACGGACGGACATGCATAAATCGACTTAGAAAGTGATTCTATGTATATTCTCAAAAGGAACCATGTGTCTATCTCGATTATTTTTGCCTGTTACAAACATATGTACAAAGACATAATACCCTGTACCACAGTGTGGTGAAGGGTATAATGATCAATAGTTGTGGTCCATGTTTTGGCATAGCCCCTATATGTCGGTATCACCCCATTGTCATCATCACCCCCTGCGTACGTCCCTGGCTCCCATGTATAATTTTGCCCGATTTTAGATAAATGGTGCACCAAAGTCCCTGCAAACCAGAGGATTTGCACGAATTTTTGCATACCGTACTGACTGAAGTCTAGAATGACGTGTGCTAAGTTTCGCGCAAATAGGTTCAGATTTAGATACAGCTCCCATATATACAGTGGTGGTCACGTAATTAAAACATTTATTGTGGTAAACATTTTTTGATCAGCCCTCGATTCGTTTGAATTATCTCTTAAAATTTTTTAATTCAGAACACTTCGATATACTGCACTTTAGAGATTTAGTGTGAAAATAGAAAATTATTGCATGCAATTTTTCATTAAATATCGGTTTTTATGAAAATACATCGGCTTTGAAGTGGTCACATAGTTAAAACATTGTGTAATTTTTTGCTTTACTGCATTTTTTTTTAAAGCTCTTTAATTTAGTTAAATTAGATATACTAACCACCGATAAAATCATTTACAGATACAATTTTTTGAAAAAAAATCTTCAAAATCTATCAATATAGCCAAAAATGTTTACCTAACATTCAGAAAATCACCTTTATTATAGAAAATAAAGGCCCGAATGCACCAGGAATTGCTAGAATTAGTAGAACACAATAAATAATTCTAAAAATGAATAAATATTTGAAATTAAAACTCAAAAAATGGGAATTACCCTAAAGGAACGATTCAACTTCGATAGCCTTTATTGAAGAAGGCCAGAATATTTTTGCAGTATGTAAGAAAACATCGATCGATATTAGCATTTATTATATCAAATCAATTGTTCGAGTAGTAGAGAATATATTTTATCAAAAAATCTATCAGTTACAACAGATCGAAAAAGATCAAAGCCTATGTTGACGAGTAAAAATTTCTGGCACACAGCAGCATTTTTGATGCTCAACACAAGACTTCAAATATTTGTCAAACTGTAAATTTTTTCTTTGAGGCTAAAATAGATTGGGTGGAAGTTATTCTAGTCAAAAAATATTATTCTGGAAAAATGTTGTCATGTTCAATAGATTTTAAGGGTCAAGAGTTGACGATCAAACATGTAAATGTGTGTAAATGTTTATGGATAGAACTAGGTCGATTCACATTTACATAAATATCACATATTTTATTTCATCCAATTTCATGTTAATAGTCCTGTTTAATATACCCATAGTGGTGAAGGGTATTATATAGACGGCCCCGTCCGACTATACTACTTCCCTTACTGGTATTTTGCTTTAAATCGATTTACAAGATTTAGCATAGGTTGCAGAAGTCGGTTTAGATATAGATAAAGATCACATATTTAGTTCGTTCAATTTCATGTCAATGCTCCTTCAAAAAGGCGACATCTTTTAGGATACATATGTAGAATATACCCAACGTGGTGAAGGATATCATATGGTCGACTTTACTACTTTCCTTACTGTTTTTTGTTTTCATAATCTGCGGAAATAAAGTACTGAAGTCTCAAAGGCCAATATCACTTCCATCCTCTTAAATGGAATTTCGTATTTTCAAGACAAAAAAGTGCTAATTAAAAATCTCCCCTACTAATTTCTCATAAAACTTTTTTTAAACCAATAGTAAACTTGGAAGTATTAACATTGGCCCAAACTCCTAACAGGAGAATGCAATGGCATCGTTACTAATTAAAATATCCATGGAAACAATTCCACCACCATCACTTCGTAGCTATCACTCACATCACATCTTTATAGTCCGCAGAGAATTTGCTTTTTTTTCATAGCCGAGAGACATGCCGTAAAAAGACATACATCACGTAAAATACTTTATTTTTCATGGAGTCGGTGTACATAAATAGAGACGTGTTTGGTTTTGTTTGCTGTATATTTTATGCACTGAACTAAAATAACCTACTTTCATTCTTACACGATATATTCTTGATATTCAAAGGATAGTTTATGACCGAAGAGAAACACAAAAAAAAGAAGAAAGTGTTTCGTGATTGCCCTCTAGGCTACTTTCGGTTATACGTGTTTTATTGCCCCGCAAAGGTATAAATCATTGACGATTATATAGTGGTGGTGGTGTGTGTGTGCGTGTGTGCTTGAAAGGTACATACAATGGGTAATAGTTTATATTTGTGGGGGGGTAGTAAGTTGGTTGCACGTTTTTTTCTTCATCTTCTCCGAATTGAGAACATCAGTTAGGGATTCCTCCCTTTCTCGTGGGTAGTGTGTTTGCATTAGTAGATTGTTTTGGGTTACTTTTATTTTTTCTTTGGGTGATTGTTTGTTCTTACGTTAAACTATCGAAAATATTTTTATGTATACATATATCAAATATCGGTATAGGGTTATCCAAGAAGGACTATTCGGTTAGCATTTCGGAGGTTAGAAGAGATGAAGGTCAGATGAGATATAGGGCAGAAGTTATTCATAGACGAACTGAAGGCCAGAGAGTCTATACAGACAGATCGAAGAGTACGGAGGATTTATAGACGAACCGAAGGGTGGGAAGAGGAAGAAGAAAATATATGAAGAGCAGGGACTCTTAATACACGAGCTGAAGGGAAGAGAGCAGAAAAGAGAGTCTTAAAGCCGAATTAATGACAGACAGAGAGTTTTTAGGCGCCCTGAAGGAACGGTCACTAAAAATATGTTTGAAAAAATCTAAGCCTAAGTTTAGGCACTAAAAATATGTTTGAAAAAATCTAAGCCTAAGTTTAGGCACTAAAAATATGTTTGAAAAAATCTAAGCCTAAGTTTAGGCACTAACAATATGTTTGAAAAAATCTAAGCCTAAGTTTAGGCACTAAAAATATGTTTGAAAAAATCTAAGCATAAGTTTAGGCACTAAATATATATTTGAAACAAGTAAGGAAAGTCGTAAAGTCGGACGGGGCCGACTATATGATACCCTTCACCACTATGGGTATATTAAACAGGACCATTAACATGAAATTGGATAAACTAAAATATGTAATACTTATCTAAATGTGAATCGACTAAGATCAATCCATAAACATGTCACTCGTTTGTTACATTATTCTATGTGCAAAATTTCATGTCAATCTGAAAAACATGAGGAGTGTAATGCACCATTTACTTTAAATCGGACGAAAATATATATGGAAGCTACATCCAAATATGAACCGATTTCTTGTCATTTGTCACAGGTTAGGTTATACTAATTTCAGTACGTTTTGTTCCTATCAGCCATATATTGGTTCCTTGGTGCGTCAATTACTTAAAATCAATCGATAATATATAAGGAAGCTATATCTAAATCTGGACCGATTTTCATGAAACTTGGCGGACGTCACTCACTCAGTATGCTACGCCAAATTTAGTGCAAATCGAAAGATATATAGGGCCTTTGGTGCACCATTTACATTAAATCGGACGCAAAAAAAATTATGCAAGCTATATCTAAATCTGGACTGATTTTCACGAAACTTGTCAGATGTCAAATTTCGTGCAAATCGAAAGATATATAAGGACTTTTGTGTACCATTTACCTAAAATCGGACGAAACTATATATGGGAGCTATACTAAATCTGGACCGATTTTCACGAAACATTTCAGACGTCACTCTAGGCTCAATTCAGTACGTCATGCCAAATTTCGTGCAAATCGAAAGACATATAGGGACAGCATGGTGCACCATTTACATAGAATCGGATGGGAGCTATATCTAAATCTGGACCGATTTTCATGAAACTTGGCAGACGTCACTCAAGGCTCAATTCAGTAGGCTACGTCAAATTTAGTGCAAATCGAAAGATAAATAGGGACTTTGGTGCATCATTTACATAAAATCGTACGAAACTATATATGGGAGCTATATCTAAATCTGACCCGATTTTTCCCAATTTCAATAGGATTCGTCCTTGGGCCAAATAAGTGACTTGTGCCAAATTTCATCCTAATCGGATCATAAATGCGACCTGTACTTTGTTTACAATTTAACATCTACAGACGGTCAGACGGACGGACATGCATAAATTGACTCAGAAAGTGACGCTATGCATATTCTCAAAAGGAACCATGTGTCTATCTCGTTTCCTTTTGCCTGTTACAAACATATGCACAAAGACATATGCACATCATCACCAACAATTATAGCCGATATCCCTGACCATACCTGGATCCTCATTGAACATTTCAAAGCGATCAGCGCTATATTTCCGCCCTCTAGTGTGATAATGGGTTACTAAATAATATCTCAGTACGTAAGCACCTGTAAATATTTAAGTGTAACTCCCACATCTGAGTACATACGACTATATAATTAGCATCAATTTAAAGGTCAGCCACTCCTCTTGGATATGCTATCAACTTCTCGGGTCTTTGTTATTCAAATAGGTAAATAGAGTACAAATTTTGTCATTTTTCACACAAAAGTCAGGGTCCATTTGACCCGCTAAATATTGACCGATCTTTATCAATACAAGCATGGTTATTCTATTGCCCGATCCCCTTCTCCATGCAAAAATTCGTGGTGTTTGGGCCATAAGTTCCGGCTTATGGAGCGACCAGAAAAACTGACAAAAATAAAGTTTTTGGTCCATTTTATCCCCTAAATATTAACCGATCATTGACCAGAACCCATCCTACATGCAAAATTTCGTGAAGATTGGTCCGTAACTGTGGCCTGTATCGTGTTTACAAATTATAATGGACAGACGGACGGACACATATGTCTAGATCGACTTAGCTAGTCGAGATATGACGATCGGTATACTTAAAGGTGGGTCTAGGACCAATATTTCGCGTCGTTACAAACTTTTGGGGCTACACAAAGCTTTAATACCCTGACAACATAGTATAGGGTAGCATAGGGTATAAAAACCGTTGCCTATGTTTAGGCACTCAAAATATTTAAAAAATCCACGCTTATGTTTAGGCATTAAAAATATTTTTTTAAATGTACGCCTATGTTTAGACACTACAAATAAGTTATAAAAATCCACGCCTTAGTTTAGACGCTAAAAATATTGTGAAAAAAATTACGACTATTTCAAAACACTGCTTTCCAATTTTAGAACCCTATCATTCCAGATATAAATATATTTAGCTGGAGTAACGAAACGTGATGTGTCTGGTTAAGTTTTTTTTCTTTTTGTTCATTTCCTTTTTTGTTTCTTGTTTTTGGGGGACATTTAATTCTTGTACATGGAATGTCGATGCTATTTACGATACATCTAGAGTCTAATTCAATGAGGATTTTTTTTTTTCAACAAACAGTGTCCTTTTAGTGATTTCTTTTTTTTCTGCTTGTATTATCTTATTTTTTTATATCTCTAATAAAATCAAAGACAACAAAGAAATCTATGTTGTATTATTGGTCAGAGGGGAGGGGTGCTGGATGATTATATTTCTGTGGCATAGACAAGTACAAGTGGGTGATTTAGTGGAGAGCAGCAAAAAAAAAAAAAAAAAAAAAAAAAAAAAATGAAAAAGATTTTCTGTTTCAGATGGCACAGTGATAAGTCGTGACAATACAAGTGAAGTGATTTTTGTGTTGGAAAACACCAAAGTAAACACACAGAAAAAAACCTCATTGGCTTCTTTTCACAAGTGAATTGGACAGCAATAAATGAAAATGCTTCGGTGTATTTTAGTAAATTCTCAAGAAGAAAATAATAAATCTCAATTAGATTGGTAGGATCAGATAACAATGTACTTTGGTGTGTTTGTGTCAGAACAATGATTTCGTTGTAAAATAACAATTTAGTGAAATGTTTCTTAGAAACACACACAAACATATGTTGTTGAAGGTGTTACAACAACAAATATACACAATTGAAGTTAAATAATTACATTAATTGATATTTTATGCAGAATGTCCATGGCCTTACAAAAGATAATATATTAAAGTAAGGATCAATGTAGAACTGGATCGTCTACATTATATTAATATGAGGTTACGTTAATACTAGGTTTTACCGACTAATTCTGTAGGTTTGATATATAGAATATCGTCTTCCGAAAATGACGAATTTTATCAATGTATATGTGAAAGATGAAAGAAAAATTAAATATCATCAAGTAAAAACGGCCGAACTTTTTATACCCACCACAATGAGGATGATAATCAAAATATCTAAAATAAATCGCTTCTACCTAAAAAAATCTAAAAAATCTAAAAAAACCAGTGAGCGGAGCAGTAAAGTCGGACACACAACTACCACGAAAAGTAAACTTTCTGCGGTTCTATATTCTGAGCCTGGGCAATATTTCGTGATATTTGCACAATTTTTACCAATTATAGATCTTGATTATTGGCCGATCATCATCTAAACAGCCGCTCTAAGTATTTTGTCAGATGCCCTTTACCTTGTAAAATATGTGATGTTCTGCATATAATACTTGCCTCTAGAGCGACTAGAAAATTTGACAAAAATTACAGTTTTCGGTTCATTGCACACCCTGAATGAAATCTCAGCATTACCGCAAACTATAGGCGTCGTCCTTGACCATAATCGGAACTTCAGAGCGACTAGAAAATTTGACAAAAATTACAGTTTTCGGTTCATTGCACACCCTGAATGAAATCTCAACTTTACCGCAAACTATAGGCGTCGTCCTTGACCATAATCGAAATTTCATGTACAATTTCAAAGCGATCAGCGCGACATTTCCGATCTCTAATGGGGTAATATTAATACTATACACATAGTCACCTTGACCTAATTACGTATAACTCCCATATCAGAGTACATACAATCATATAATTGGTATCAATTTAAAGGCCAAAAACTCATCTTGGATATACAATCAACTTTTCGGGTATATGTCCTTCAGGAGCAAGTATATACTCCCCAGAATAAAAATTTCGTAATTTTTCACACAGAAGTCTGGGTCCATTTGACCCGCTAAATATTGACAGATCTTTATCAAAACAGGCATGCTTATTCTTTTGCCCGACCCCCCTCTCCATGTAAAATATCACGATGTTCGGACCATAAATGCGGCCTCTGGAGAGCCCAGAAAAACCGAGAAAAATGAAGTGTTTGGTCCATTTCAACCCTTAATTATTAACCGATCTTTACTAAAAACAATAGGGGTCTTCATTAGCCAGAACCCATCCTACATGCAAAATTTCTTGAAGATTGGTCCATAACTGTGGCCTGTATCGTGTTTACAAATTATAATGGACAGACGGACGGACGGACACACATGTCTAGATCGACTCAGCTAGTCGAGATATACCTAAAGGTGGGTCTAGGACCAATATTTCGAGGCGTTACAAACTTTTGGGGCTGCACAAAGCTGTAATACCCTGACAACATAGTTGTGTAGGGTATAATTATAAATATCGGTCCAATGTTTCTGGTAGCCCCCATATAACGTTACCCCCAATATCCTTTTTTGGGGGTTCTTAATCGCGTTTTCAACCGAATTTTGGGCCTTAAGTTCCTATTGGGTACCAAATCTTTCCACTAACCACTTTTTCGGTTATCACCCATATAACGGAACCCCTTATCGGTATTTTGGAGTTCTGATCGCGTTTTCAACCGATTTCGCTGTAAAAAAACCTTGGTGCATGTACATCCTCCAGTAGCGATGAAGATGGAACCCTGGTGACAGATACAGATGCCGTGATGAGAATCTGGTAGTAGCATTTTGAAAAGCTTCTGGTATCAAAAAAAGGCGGTGAAAAAGATGCACAAAACCTATAAGAGATGACGGTATAGAGTGTATACCACCGAGTCAATTTAAGGTCAGAGTAGTAATTAATCGGCTGAAAAAAAGGTACATCAGGTGGCGATGGATTACCAGCCGAACTATTCAAGACCAGTGGTCAGATGTTGTTCAGAGGTATGCACCAGATGATTAGTACAACTTGGCTAGATGAATGCATGCCCAATGATTGGAACCTCAGCATCATGTGTCCGTACACAAAAAAGGAGACAAGACGATATGTGTCAACACTAGAGGAGTAAGTCTCCTTCCCATTGCATATAAAGTGCTATCCAGTGAGCTGTGTGAACGATTGAAGCCAATGGTCAATGACATTATTGGACCATGCCAATGCAGCTTCAGGCCTGGCAAATCCTCCATTGACTAGATTTTCACTCTGCGCCAGATCCTGAAAAAACCCCACGAAACCCACATCGACACATTCCACCTATTCGTCGACTATAAAGCAGCATGTGACAGCCCTATCCGCTCAGAGGTGTTTAAAGTCATGTCTGCGTTCGGCATTCCTGCAAAATTAATAAGGCTATGTATGATAACTTTGAGTGGCACAAGGTAGGCAATTAAAGTCATAAATGACTTATCGAAGCCCTTCAATACCGAACGAGGATTCCAACAATTAGTGATCGATTTTATATACCTCGGTGTCGCCATAAACAAAACTAATAACATCAGCTTTGAAATCCGGAGGGGAATAGTGTTGCTCAACAGATGCTACTATGGTCTGAGTAAGCAATTCAAAAGCAAAAGCAAGGCTAGACCAAACGTACACTCTAAAAGACAATGATATTACCCGTGCTGTTGTGGGGATGCGAAACATGGGTTTGGAAGAACTTCGCTTTTATACGGATTATAGCAATTCGCACATCTACTGAAGTGAATCTGGAGACGAGATCTTTTATTCTCCTGTTAACCATAAATCCGCAGTCAAATTCTCGTCTCGTTTCATGGCAGCTATAATTGAGGTTCTAATCGTCTGATTTACTTGCGCTAGCCCTTTTCCATCGCATTTCCTGTAAGGCAATAATATCAGTTTTGTACTTCTTGATTACATTCGCCAAGGTGAAAACTGCGCCTGTTCTGCACAACGTGCGCACATTCCAAGTGCAGATTCACAGATCGTGGTCTTTTATACGTTTGCGGGGGTTTGGCACGCCTTTCAACCGAAACCTTTAAATCTAAAACATTTAAATAACATTTCTCCCCTTAATGAATATATCATAGGTAATTTCTTAACAAAAACTGCTGTGTCAATAATAAGTGGACTTTCATGAGAAGTCTAATTACAAGGAAATTGAAAAAGTTGTTTGTACAAATAAGCAAGAAATTTCAGTTTCAAAAGTAAACGTAATAATTACTTTTCCAATTAGCTATGCAATCGTTGTTTTTTTTCTTTGTTTTTCTTTTTTCTCCTAATAAATGTTACCTTCTTTCAGCAAAATGCGTTTCCATAATAATTGAGTTTTTCCCAAGCAAACAAGATGTTGACCACCAATTATTTTGTCTATGGCAATGTGTTTATCTTTGTTTTTGTTTTATTTGTTTTCTTGGTAACATTTTTCCGCCATCGTGTCACACGATTCATGGTACCACCGTTGCATTGTCTCAGTTCCACCTAGTGGAAATTGTTATATGTATCTCACACACACATATATACCCGCACACATCTACCTCCCTACCTACACAACTAATACTTTGTGTCAATAGCATTCATCGGGGAGGACTCAAGAATGTTTCTACCTACCATAATGGTGACACATGTTTTGTCCTGAAGTTACGAGTATGTCACCAGCAGCAATTTAATTTCACTGTTTGGTTTTCGGGTTTCCTTCAATCCTCCCAATTTGGTATTTAACAAATAAAATCGTTGCTGGTCTTTGATGAAGATATAAATTTCAAATGAAAGTAAAATTTCCAAATAAATCGTGGCCAAAAACATTGCAAATAACAAAATACAATTAAATAAAAGAAAACAATATAACAACAACAAATACCATGGTAAAGATTCAGTCAGAAAGATCAACATTCGAAGAGTGTGTAGTGTAGTGTTGACATTGTGGTAATTTAATGTTTGAAAGGAATTTGCTGGTGGTTGGATAAATTGCGAACCACAACGGATGTGTGGGTGAGGGTATTGGAAAGTCTTTCGCCAAATTGAAAAAGAATGGTGAGTCAGAATCATTTTTGGAAATCATTCGTTTATGGTTATGATGATGTGGAAACCAAATCTCAACAATATTTTCTTAGTAAACTGGTAAGCTGGTGGTGTGAATGTTATGCTAACAGAATTCTTCAATTGCAGGGGTATCGTTACACGATTACTACCTGAAAGCTATGGGTCATTTGGACAATAAAGAATGCCTTTATAAACGCATACTTATTTGTGGTCGAATATTTGGCATAAATCAATACATTTATGGTGCTATAAGCTACTTATCCTCCAGACACAGATACACAACGGCTAAACAAGTAAAAACGACGCGTGGTCAGACTTTTTATATTCTTCACCATGTGGCGGAAAATTTCCTAAAATTTTTGGTAGGAAGACATAAGAAACCAGTAAGGAATGTAGTAAAGTCGGACAGGGCCGACTATATGATACCCTTCGCCACTTTGGGTATATTCAACAGATGAATCTTAACAGACGTCGCATTTTTGAAGGATCAGTAAAATGAAATTAGACCCATAAACATTTTTTTCTGCCACCTATACTCAACTTTTCATTTGGTCAGATATAGAGTTGCTTCTTACAATGGGACACAATTATGTAAACCAATTTAAAACATATATCAGTCGGATACCCGTTGATTATTTGGATACATATCTGATAAACATGAAGAGCTTGGTGCACCATTTACTTCATATCGGACGAAAATATTTATAAAAGCTATATCGAAATCTAAGCCGACTTCATCGAAACCTGTCACAGAATATCGGCCACATTTGGAGTTCTTGGTGCATCATTTAGTTAAAATCGGGAGAAAATATGGTAGCTCTATCCAAATTTGAATCGATTTCAATAAAACTTTCCACATGCTAGGTTATATAAATACTATAAAATTAGGTCTTTGGTGAACATTTTACTTAAAATCTGACGAAGCTATATATAGGAACTATATCTACATCTGAACTAATTTCAACAAAACTAACTTCTATAAGTTGTGCAAAATTTTGAGCCAATCGGACCCACCTGGGGAATTCGTTACGAAAGATATATAGGGACTCTGGTGCACCATTCACCTAAAATCGGACGAAAATATATATTGGAGCTATATCTAAATCTTAACCGATTTTCACGAAACTTAACACATATCATTGTACACTTTATTCAGTACGCTGTACCATATTTCGTGGAAATCGAAAGATATATGGGGACTTTGGTGCACCATTTTCCTTAAATCGGACGAAAATATATATGGGAACTATATCTAAATCTAAACCGATTTTCAGGAAACTTAACACACATCATTCTAGACCCAATTCATTATCCTGTGCCAAATTTCGTGCAAATCGAAAGATATAGTTGGGCTATGGTGCACCATTTACCTAAAATCGGACGAAAATATATATGGGGGCTATATCTAAATCTGAACCGATTTACACGAAACTTAACATACATCATTCTAGACTTTAATGAGTTCGATATGCCAAATTTCATGCAAATCAAAAGATATTTAGGGACTTTGGTACACCATATTACTTAAATCGGACAAAACTATATATTGGAGCTATATCTAAATCTTAACCGATTTTCACGAAACTTAACACACATCATTGTACACTTTATTCGGTACGCTGTACCAAATTTCGTGGAAATCGAAAAATATATAGGGACTTTGGTACACCATTTTCCTTAAATCGGACGAAAATATATATGGGAGCTATACCTAAATCTAAACCGATTTTCAGGAAACTTAACACACATCATTCTAGACCCAATTCATTATCCTGTGCCAAATTTCGTGCAAATCGAAAGATATAGTTGGGCTATGGTGCACCATTTACCTAAAATCGGACGAAAATATATATGGGGGCTATATCTAAATCTGAACCGATTTACACGAAACTTAACATACATCATTCTAGACTTTAATGAGTTCGATATGCCAAATTTCATGCAAATCGAAAGATATTTAGGGACTTTGGTACACCATATTACTTAAATCGGACAAAACTATATATTGGAGCTATATCTAAATCTTAACCGATTTTCACGAAACTTAACACACATCATTGTACACTTTATTCGGTACGCTGTACCAAATTTCGTGGAAATCGAAAAATATATAGGGACTTTGGTACACCATTTTCCTTAAATCGGACGAAAATATATATGGGAGCTATACCTAAATCTAAACCGATTTTCAGGAAACTTAACACACATCATTCTAGACCCAATTCATTATCCTGTGCCAAATTTCGTGCAAATCGAAAGATATAGTTGGGCTATGGTGCACCATTTACCTAAAATCGGACGAAAATATATATGGGGGCTATATCTAAATCTGAACCGATTTACACGACACTTAATATACATCATTCTAGACTTTAATGAGTTCGATATGCCAAATTTCATGCAAATCGAAAGATATTTAGGGACTTTGGTACACCATATTCCTTAAATCGGACAAAACTATATATTGGAGCTATATCTAAATCTTAACCGATTTTCACGAAACTTAACACACATCATTGTACACTTTATTCGGTACGCTGTACAAAATTTCGTGAAAATCGAAAAATATATAGGGACTTTGGTACACCATTTTCCTTAAATGGGACGAAAATATATATGGGAGCTATACCTAAATCTAAACCGATTTTCAGGAAACTTAACACACATCATTCTAGATTATGTTCAGTACGCTATACCAAATTTCGTGCAAATCGAAAGATATTTAGGGACTTTGGTGCACCATTTACCTTAAATCGGACGAAAATATTTATGGGAGCTATATCTAAATCTTACCCGATGTTCACGAAACTTAGCACACATCATTCTAGGCTTAATTCAGTACGCTGTGCCAAATTTCGTGAAAATCGAAAGATATATAGGGACTTTGGTGCACCAATTACATGAAATCGGGCGAAAATATATATGAGAGCTATATCTAAATCTGAACCGATTTTTCCTAATTTCAATAGGGTTTGTCCTTGGGCCAAATAAGTGACGTATGCCAAATTTCATCCAAGTCGGATAATAAATGCGACCTGTAATTTGTTTACAATTTAACATGGACAGACAGACAGACGGACGGACGGGCGGACATGCATAAATCGACTTAGAAAGTGAATCTCATTCATATTCTCAAAAGGAACCATGTGTCTATCTCGTTTCCTTTTGCCTGTTACAAACATATGCACAAAGACATAATACCCTGTACCACAGTGTGGTGAAGGGTATAAAAATTTAACCAAACTCTCCAAAATAGCGAATAATGTGGGGTACTGTTATATGGGAACTTTACTCAAAGCTAGACCGATATCAATAATTTTTTGTAAGATTTGCTACTCAATGGGAACTCAATGTACCTAATGGCAGCCATTTCGTTTGGATAACGTGCCAAAAATGCCCAAAATACCGAATATTTGGGGGAAAACTCAAAGCTCCTTCTTTGCGAGAACTATTGTGATTTCAACAGCAGGACATGCAAAAATCGAAATCGAATTTTATTCAAGATAAAGGATATATATCATTTGTGGGGAATCAGGTGAATATTTCGAAGTGTTGCTAACGGAATGACAAATTTAATATACACTCCACCTTATGGTGCAGGATATAAAGAGATGTCTCGAGGGATGAACTCTACTAGATGACAATAAAACCCCAAATAACTGAAAACATGGAGCTATATTGTTTATATTCTGCCAAGAGGACTCTTAACTTCTGAATTCGAAATGCCTACTTATATTCATGCGCCTACGTCTACAAAAAAATAACTCAAATGGGGCAAGACATTTATAAGGTAATAGGAAATACGTAAAATATTCGCGAACATTATATGTAAAGTTTCTAAGAAGGCGTTTTTACCCCACCCAATAGCTGCGTAAAATTACAGTCATTTCGCTACAAAATGTGTCCAGGATCAAATTACACAAACTATGGGGGCTCTCAAGAAACCAGGATGGGACCATAACAATTTGGGACATGACCTTTAAGTCTATATGTAGATCAAAATTCATTCTGAAAATGCGCCTAGGACCTCCAACATACATGGAATGAAGCGGGAAATGTATATGAGGGCCATGTCCAAACATTGACCTACAAAATATTTAAAATTTGGTAGGACTTTTATATGGGTGTCAAGGAAATAATTTACTAAAAACATTAGTAAGAGGGGCTTTACCAAAACGTACGCCGATATATCATCATTATATTATTATTACCAATGTGCAAAAATTCATAATTTTAGACAGGTCGACAAACGAGTTCGGCCCGGCCGAACTTTGGATACCCTCCACCAGATATTTGAAATGAAAATATAGGGAACATACCAAAACGTGGACCAATACAAACATTTCTACAAACAGATTATGTAAACCATAATGTAGAGCAAATACAAATTTGAGTAATTTTAAATGGGGATTTTTCTAAAATCTGAAAGCTCCAAAACGTGGACCGATACTAATAACGCATAGTAGAGTCTACTGTAATTTAGATTATAATGTTATATATAAAGGACCAATATTGATTACATAATGTAGGAAGTGGTGAATATTTGGGGGCATCATTATATGAGGGCTATGCCTAATTAATGACCGGTAAATGATATTTTAAACCCAATTGTCAATATTTTTTTATATCAATTCTTTCCTTCAGGAGGTATCATTATATGGAGGAGATGCCTAAATGTCTATCGATATATTTCATTATTGTCAGGTTTGAGTTTATTTCCACGATATCTTTAGAATGGGCATGATTACAACAGATGGCTTAATCGTTTTTATAGGGTAAAAACTGACTATTCCCAGTAACGACTACCCCCCATATTTTGGCAGAATTGAATGGGGACACAACCTCAACACACGGAACAAATCAGATAACTATTTTAATATAAACAGGTGAAAAAGCGTTAAGTTCGGCTGGGCTGATGATGAGTTGGTGGTACAGTAGTTTTCGTTTATAGTCCACAACTATAGTTGCACAACTTTTGTGGACTATAAGCGAATTTGGACTATATCCGAATTTCGTTTTAAGTCCATTACTGGATTATAACTGAATCGTGATATAATACACGTCATGGACTATACACAAAACATGTACTTTTCTAAATAAAATTTAAGTTTATTAAAACAAATTCATATATTTATTTAAAATAAATAAATTGTTTAAACAATAACTTATTATTTTCATTTCATATTATTTTCTTCATAGTCTTTCAATAATTTTAATTTTTTCTCCACACTCAATGTAACGCGCGTACCCATTTTCACAACTTCTATGAATCTAGCAATTTTTGACATTTATAAATGTTGCCAGAAATCCAAATGCCATTCAAGTTCAAAAAACTGGGTGGCCTATATGTAAATTTCAAAAAACAGGTGCCAGAAATCCAAATGTCATTCAAGATCAAAAAACAGGGTGGCTTATATGAAAATTTTTTCTATGCAATATTAGTTTTGCATGCACAGAAAATGTGGCCTATAAACGAAAATGGACTATAGGCGAAGTGGACTATAGAACAAATAATTTGTATGAATTTGGAAGAAAAATGTCAGTAAATAGTACTTTTTTCGCTTATATCCGTTTTTGGCCTTTAAGCGAAATGGACCATAAGCGAAAACTACTGTAGTCAGATTGTTGTGTTGTGGAAGTTTTATATTTCCATCAACATTCTCCCCCCCTGAAGGACGAATGTTCTTGAATGTGGGTTGCTGTGCTATGATGGCCTACCGCTGGGAGAGTTTTAGTCGATGTATTAACCTCCGCTATGCTCCAGCTCACAGCGTAGTTGGTAGTCATCGTAGCAACACCACACCCAAGAGACACTGTATCCATTTAGAGTTCAATGTTGTTTCGGATTGTCCAGTTCAGGGTCGGTATGAGGCGAGTTATCTGGAAGAAAGCATATTTAAAAAATAGGTATTTTAACAATTTTATATTTCATAAGAACAGATACCACCCTTGCATGTCCATCAGGTCCTGGATGAATGTTACCATAAGCCTTAATCCCGGATTAAGCATTAATCAGGGTTAAACTACTCTTAATCCGGATTAAGCCTTAACTCCGGATTAAGGCTTAATTCGGATTAAGGGTCATTGAACCCGAATTAAGGCTTAATCCGGATTAGGGGTCATTAACCCGGGATTAAGAGTTTATCCGGATTACGGCTTAATCCGGGGTTAATGACCCTTAATCTAAATTAGGCCTTAATTCGGGGTCAATGACCATTAATATGGTTTAAGTGTAATTTATTTGGGGTCATAGACCCTGGATTACGTCTTAATTCAGATAAAATGTCATAGACCCCGGATTGAGGGTCATTGACCCCGGATTAAATGTCATTGACCCCGGATTAAGGATTAATCCGGATTAAGCCTATGACCCTTAATCCGGGGTCAATTACACTTAATCCGGATTAAGGGTCATTGACCCCGGATTAGGACTTAATACGGCTTAACCCTTAATTCGGGGTTAATGACCCTAATCCGGATTAAGGCTTAATCCGGCGTCTATGACCCTTAATCCGGATCAAGGGTCATTAACCCTGGATTAAGGGTCATTGACCCCGAAATAAGCCTTAATCCGGATTAGGGTCATTGACCCCGAAATAAGCCTTAATCCGGATTAGGGTCATTAACCCCGAATTAAGGGTTTATCCGGATTGTGCCTTAATACTTAATCCGGGTTCAATGACCCTTGATCCGGATTAAGGGTCATAAACGCCGGATTAAGCCTTAATCCGGATTAGGATCATTAACCCCGAATTAAGGGTTTATCTGGTTTAAGCCGAATTAAGTCCTAATCCGGGGTCAATGACCCTTAATCCGTATTAAGTGTAATTGACCCCGGATTAAGGCTTAATTCGGATTAAACATCATTGAATCCGGATTAAAGGTCATAGACGCCGGATTAAGGCTTAATCCGGATAAGGCCTTAATCCGGGGTCAATGACCCTTAAACCGGGGTCAATGACCCTTAATCCGAATTAAGCCTTAATCCGGGGTCAATGACCCTTAATCCGGATTAAGTGTAATTGACCCCGGATTAAGCCGTAATCCGGATAAACTCTTAATCCCGGGTTAATGACCCCTAATCCGGATTAATCTGAATTAAGCCTTATTCCAGGGTCTATGACCCCAAATAAATTACACTTAAACCGGATTAATGGTCATTGACCCGGATTAAGGCCTAATTTAGATTAAGGGTCATTAACACCGGATAAAGTCGTAATCCGGATAAACTCTTAATCCCGGGTTAATGACCCCTAATCCGGATTAAGCCTTAATTCGGGTTCAATGACCCTTAATCCGAATTAAGCCTTAATCCGGAGTTAAGGCTAAATCCCGGATTAAGGCTTAATCCGGATTAAGGGTCATTTAACCCGGATTGAGGCTTAATCCGGATTAAGATTATTTGACCCCGGATTAAGGGTCATTGACCCCGGATTAAGGCCTAATTTATATTAAGGGTCATTAACACCGGATAAAGTCGTAATCCGGATAAACTCTTATTAATTCGGCTTAATCCGGATAAACCCTTAATTCGGATACACTTAATCCGGATTAAACGTCATTGACACCGGATTAAAGGTCATAGACGCCGGATTAAGGCTTAATCCGGATTAAGCCTTAATTCGGGGTCAATGACATTTGATCCGGGGTCAATGACCCTTAATCCTGGGTCAATGACCCTTAATCCGGGGTCTATGACGTTTAATCTTAATCCGGATTAGGGGTCATTAACCCGGGATTAAGAGTTTATCCGGATTACGGCTTAATCCGGGGTTAATGACCCTTAATCTAAATTAGGCCTTAATTCGGGGTCAATGACCATTAATATGGTTTAAGTGTAATTTATTTGGGGTCATAGACCCTGGATTACGTCTTAATTCAGATAAAATGTCATAGACCCCGGATTGAGGGTCATTGACCCCGGATTAAATGTCATTGACCCGGATTAAGGATTAATCCGGATTAAGCCTATGACCCTTAATCCGGGTCAATTACACTTAATCCGGATTAAGGGTCATTGACCCCGGATTAGGACTTAATACGGCTTAACCCTTAATTCGGGGTTAATGACCCTAATCCGGATTAAGGCTTAATCCGGCGTCTATGACCCTTAATCCGGATCAAGGGTCATTAACCCTGGATTAAGGGTCATTGACCCCGAAATAAGCCTTAATCCGGATTAGGGTCATTGACCCCGAAATAAGCCTTAATCCGGATTAGGGTCGTTAACCCCGAATTAAGGGTTTATCCGGATTATGCCTTAATACTTAATCCGG
>NW_026878816.1:0-24777 GCF_032173495.1 Musca vetustissima | reverse complement strand
GTTATTTAAAATTTTTGGTGAACACCTTATAAAAAAATATGGCATATTCAATTAAATGGTTGGGAGCGAATGGTCCAATATGTTATGTATACAATTAAATAAGTTATTGAGGGTAACATAGGAAGGAGAAAATGAATTCCGAACATAGGAATCATACAATGTTTTACATAAAATTTGCAATTAAGTGGTAAAAATGTTATTCGAAGCGGAGATATGGAAGAATTGGTATAAAAATATAGCTTTTAAACACATTTTCAGTCAATTTGAAGATTATACTTATTTATCAGATTATTTGAGACATTTAAATTTAGAGGTCGCACATGAATTACCTTGGTGGAAAGTTCATACAGAAAAATATTAGTTCATAGCATGGGATATGCAAATTACAGTACAATACCTTTTGAGCGACTTTCACAAGATGCTAACAAGTCATGCCACAAAATAATTAGTAGCAGCCCCAACTTTTATTAAAGCCGAGTCAAATAAGGATTTTATTTAGTATTTTATATTACAATCTGACCTTGTAATATCCTTAAACAGCCATAAAGTTAAGGCCCGAAATTATAACATGGATGATACTAAATCGTACATTTGGGAAGACAATATTTTTTATATATCTCTGATTTGCGTTTTGAAAAATTTGTTAATGATAACAAAGTAATTTATACGAACTAAAGTATATCAAATATTTTATTATAATAAAAATAAAAAATAAATAAAACTACTATACTTAATTTAGCTGCATATAACGATTTTATAGTACAGAAAGAAACTTTTATAGGGACGTTTGGTATGGTAGGTACATGAAACATGGACCAATAACTAAATTGCAACACCTATTACTGTATTCGCCCAAATTTGAAGTAATTTGGACGAAGACATGAAAATTTTCATGGAATTTGGATTAATATAAGCAATTTTATAGGTCCAAAAATCGGATTTTCAAGACCCTTTGTATGGGAGGTATGTCAAATCTTGGCCCGATCTTACCAGTTTTTGGACCGTTGCTTTATAGGCATAAGTAAATATAAATTGCCAATTTTCATTGAATTTTGTTGAATATTAAAGATAATATAGCCCAAAATAGTACAATTTTCAAGACCCTTTGTATGGGAGGTATATCAAATCTTGGTCTGATCTATCCAGTTTTTGGTCAGTTGCTTTATAGGCCTAAGTAAATGTAAATTGCCAATTTTCATTGGATTTGGTTGAATATTAAAGATTTTATAGGCCGAAAAGGGTGACATTCTCAAGACCCATTATATGGGAGGTATACCAAATCTTGGTCCGATCTCTTCAATTTTTTGTCAATTGCTCTTTAGGCCAATAATAAGCACATGTACCAAATTTCATTAACTTACGATAACTCCTTCTATTTTTGGCCGCTGTTTATATGAACTCGCGACATAGTGTGCCGTCATCTTTGTCGAAAGCATACATGCAACATGTTGCATGTCGCGCGTTAGCTAGCGATTGGTATGCTTTTTGTTTCTATGTTCTCATTCTTTTCAATTCGAAATGCATTTCAAGAGAGGGAGTTGGTGGATTTATAATATCGGGAAAAAGACTTCATTTTCAATGATGCACAATGGGTTAAAAGAGGACAAAAAATTTAATTCAAATATTTCGAATAAAAAAAATCAAGGTCTTTACTGATTGTTGAAAATAACACCCAGGATTGGTTGTGAAATAAATATTTTTATAAATCCACGTCTATATTTATCACTAACTATATTACTGATATTATATTTCTAAAAAAGTATTTTTTGTACGTTTTATATTTTTTATACCCTTCACCACACTGTGGTACAGGGTATTATGTCTTTGTGCATATGTTTGTAACAGGCAAAAGGAAACGCACTAGAAACATGGTTCTTTTTGAGAATATGCAAAGTCGATTTATGCATGTCTGTCCGTTCGTCTGTTGATGTTAAATTGTAAACAAAGTGCACGTCGCATTTATTATCCGAATTGGATGAAATTTGGCACAGCTCATCTATTTGGCCCAATACGAACCCAATTGAAACATGGAAAAATCAGTTCAGGTTTAGATATAGCTCCCATATTTATTTTCGTCCGATTTCAGGTAAATGGTGCATCAAAGTCTCTATAAAAATTTCGATTTGCACGAAATTTGGCACAGAGTAATAAATTAGGTCCAGAATGATGTGTGTTAAGTTTTCTGAAAATCGGTTCAAATTTAGATATAGCTCCCATATATATTTTCGTCCGATTTAAGGTAAATGATGCACCAAATTCCCTGTATATCCTTGGATTTGTACGAAATTTGGCATAGCGTACTGAATGAAGTCTAGAGTGATGTGTGTTAAGTTTCGCGAAAATCGGTTCAGATTTAGATATAGCTCCCATATATATTTCCGTCCGATTTTATGTAAATGTTGCACCAAAGTCCCTATATATCCTTCGATTTGCAAGAAATTTGGCATAACGTACTGAATTGAGTCTAGAATGGTGTGTGATAAGTTTTGAGAAAGTCGGTTCAGATGTTGATAGAGCTCCCACATATGCATATATATTCGTTCGATTTTACATAAATGGTGCACCAAACTCTTAATGTTTGTCCGATTAACACGAAATTTTGCAAAACGTATCAAATTGATACTTTCTGTTTAAATTGGTGCAGATGCAGCCATATATTCCATATGTATTTCGAACGGATGCCTGATTGAAATTTGTCCCATGGTACGGAGACGACTCAATCTGCCCGAATGAAATTAAATTAAATTTATCATAGGTTGCAGAAAGACATGAGGCTGTTCCTTTGATGTAACATTGACAGGCAATTGTAAGGCTACATATGTACAACATACCCAAAGTCGTGAAGGGTATCATATAGTCGGCCCAGTCCGACATTACAATTTTCTTTCTGTATTGTTTATTGATAAAACGATTTTTTAGTAATCCGGGTCACTATTGGTTTAAATAAGTATTTAAAAAATCCGCGTCTATTTTTGCCATTTAAAATTTTATTGAAAATATATTTCTAAAAAATTTCTTAAAAATCCGCCTCTTTATTGGTTGACAGAAATATTTTTTTAGAAATCTACGCCTGTATTTGCTGATAAAAATATATTTTTAAAAATCTATGCCTGTATTGGTTGATAAAAATATATTAAAAACCAGTGAGCGGAGCAGTATAGTCGGACGGGGCCGACCATATGATACCCTACACAACTTCCACGAACAACTAACTTTCTGTGGATCTATATTCTGAGCTTGGACAAGAATTCGCGATGAGCTTGGACAAGAATTCGCGAACCAACTAGAGGCCGACAATTATTACTAATGTTCACTACAGCCCTTCAAATTACTTGTCCACATTCCCTTCTCTTGTGTTGTGATCTTCTTATTCCCATTGGAACCTATAGATTGACTCGAAAAAAACACTAAAAATAAAGTTTTCGGTCCTCTTCATCACAACATAATTATCTGATCGAAAATTGTAGGCGTTATCCTTGGCCATAACCGGAACTTCATGGAACATTTTAAAGCGATCAGCGCTATATATCCGCCCTCTAGTATGGTAAAGGATTACTAAATAATATCTGAATACGTAAGCACATGTAAATATTTAAGTGCAACTCCCACATCTGAGTACATACGACCATATAATTGGTATCAATTTAAAGGTCAACCACTGCCCTTGGATGTACCAACAACTTTTTGGGTCTATGTCCTTCAGGGCTAAATGTATACGCTATAGAATACAAATTTTGTAATTTTTCACACAAAAGTCAGGGTCCATTTGACCCGCTAAATATTGACCTATCCTTATCAAAACCGGCATGCTTATTCTTTGGCCCGATCCCCTTCTCTGTGTAAAAATTCGCGATGTTTGGGTCATAATTGCGGCCTCAGAAAAACCGATAAAAATTATGTATTTGGTCCATTTCATCCCCTAGATATTAACCGATCTTTACCAAATCTTTAGGCGCCTTCTTTGGCCAGAACCTATCCTACATGCAACATTTCGTGAAGATTGGTCCATAACTGTGGCCTGTATCGTGTTTACAAATTATAATGGACAGACGGACGGACACACATGTCTAGATCGACTCAGCTAGTCGAGATATGACGATCGGTATACTTAAAGGTGGGTCTAGGACCAATATTTCGCGGCGTTACAAACATTTGGGGCTGCACAAAGCTATAATACCCTGACAACATAGTTGTGTAGGGTATAAAAATTGGCGCCTGTATAGTTGATATATATATATATATATATATATATATATCCAAAAAATCCACTCATATATTGGTTGATAAAAATATATTGTTAACAAATCCACGCCTATATCATTATTTAAAGAAATATTTTTCATTGGTATTGGTTTTTGAAAAAAGGTTGTATTGGTAAAAAAAATTATTTAAAAAAGTAAAAATTGTTGTTGAAAAAATATTTTAAAAAAATCCAACTTAGTATTGGTTACTGAAAGAAAGTAAAAGTGTACACTTAAACTGGTTATTGAAAAACAAAACTATTTAAAAAAATCCAGGTTTGTTTTGTTTGTTATTGAAAAAGTCCACCCACAGTGCTCCTGAAGCTCTGCCAAGTCTTCTTATATCGGTAGTTTCTTTTTTCTTAATTCTTATTCTAAAAAACCGAAGCAAAACTACTTTTATGTGGCTGTCTCTTACTACAATACAGTGTTAGTTATTTTTCCTTATTCCTTCGTTCAGGATTCGGTTCATTGAACTATAAGACAATTGTTGTAAACCGAAATAAAACACACAAGCTTACATATATTTTACAATATACCATATATATTCAAATAAAGCCCTAGACTCTAAAAGAGCAGGTAAGCAGTTCTGTGTATGCCTGGTTACATATGCAACAACTTTGTGTGTTACATTTAGACAAGACTAAAAGTATGGTAAGTTTTATTTTTATTTTATTTTTTTTTTTTCTTGTGTTTGGTATTTGGGAATTCTTCTCATATTTCAAACATGGTGTATAAATATTTAAATGTGGTAAATAATTGATTTGAACCGATAGAGGAAGTATTTATGTACAGAAAAACATATTTTTAAAAAATCCAAGCTTGTGTTGGTCGATATTATACAAATGTTTTTTTTTTTTTAATTAATGTTTGTCTTTGTTATAAAAAAGCATATTTAAAAACACACAGGTTTGCGCAAGTAATTTAAAAAAATGTTTAAAAAGTCTACGCTAATGTTGGTAATTTAAAATAAATGTTTGTAACAAAACCTCACTTGTGTTGGTAATTAAAACAATATTTTTAAAATATCTACTCTTTGTATTAATGAAGCAATTATCATTGCATAATCAAAACAATAATTAACACAATTAAAAATGTTGTTGAAATAACTTTTAGCAAAAAAAAAAAAACTGTAAGTTTATTGTTTGCAAATTCTTAACAAAAAATATTTCAAAATTAAATTTCACGAGTTTGGAATTCTCTAAAAGTACTTCAATTCAATTTGGTGTGAAATTATTCTCTTTTGTTAAATATGAGTAAACTTTTATGGTCCTCTAAACACACCTCCACACTGCCTCGTCCTACCTTCCTCTCTTCCACAGATCAATTTTAAGCGAACTATTCCAACAATGGCCTAAGGTATCATTGTTACAAAACAATAACTGTTGTAAATTAACAAACTGTGAAAAGGTGGAAGAACCAAAATAACAGAAAATAAAATAGCGGGAAAAACGAACAAACGCTAAAAGCTTCAACAACGAGAAACAAAATATAAAAAAAAAACTAAGGGGGGAATTCAATTTTCCACTTGGTTTGGATAAAGCCTGAAGTGAATTCTCCATGAAAAACTAGTACCTTAGAAATAAAATGGGAACAAAAACCAACAACAACAAAAAATTCCGCAGGTTGTTGTCCGATAAGTTAAGTGAATAGAATCTTTGTTTTTGTGGAAAATTTAAAGTGTGGCAGTGGAATTTTTTGTTTAATATTGAAAAATATTAAAATAGATATGGGATATAAAATATATTCAAAAAAAGTATACTTGTTTGCATACAATTTATTTAAATCGATTTATAGCAAACTTAATACGTGTTATTCGGTATGCCGCACTTTCGTGTTAATCGGACAAACATTAGGAGTTTGGTGCACCATTTATTTCATATGGGAGATATATCTAAATTTGAACCGATTTTCACGAAACTAAGCACACGTCATTCTAGCCTTAGTTCAGTACGCTATGACAAATTTCGTGCAAATCGAAGGATATAAAAGGACTTGGTGCACCAATTACCTAAAATCGGATAAAAATATATATGGGAGCTATATCTAAATCTGAACCGATTTTCACGAAACTTTGCACAAAACATTCTAGACTTGATTCAGTGCGCTATGCCAAAATTCGTGCAAATGAAAAGGTTTCCAGGGACTTTGGTTCACCAATTACCTTAAATCGGATGAAAATTTATATGGGAGCTATATCTAAATCTGAACCAATTGTCACGAAACTTTGTACACATCATTCAAGACTTAACACAGTACGCTATGCCAAAATTCGAGAAAATCAAAACATTTCCAAGGACTTTCGTGGACTGTTTACCTAAAATCGGACGAGGCTATATATGGGAGTTATATCAAATTTGAACCGATTTTCTCGAAACTTAACACACATAATTATATACCCAATTCAGTACCCTATGGCAGATTTCGTGCAAATCGAAAGATAAATAGGGAATTATCGAAAGATAAATCTGGACCTAATTTCAGAGTACTGATACTCTGAGCCAAATTTCGTGCAATTCGAAAGATATGTGGGGACTTTGGTGTTATATTTACCTTAAATCGGACGAATATGTATATGGGAGCTATATCTAAATCTGAACCGATTTTTGGATATTGTTCTTCCTTGGGTCAAATAAGTGACTTGTGCCAAATTTAAACCAAATTGCATCATAAACGCGACCTGTACTTTGTTTACAATTTAACATCTACAGACGGACGGACGGACATGCATAAATCGACTCAGAAAATGATTCTATGCATATTATCAAAAGGAACCCTGTGTCTATCTCGTTTCCATTTTATTTAAATCGATCGATTTTCCCAAATGTCTTTGTTTACAATTTAAAATGGATTTAGAGGAACCATGTGTCTATCTCGTTTTCTGTTGCCTGTTACAAACATATGCCCAAATTAAAAATATATATTAATTAAAAATATATATTTTTATATGAAATCGATTTCGCCATTTCAAAATATTTAAAAAATATATTAATTACTTCAACTAATAATGATTAATTTAAATAGCTTTTTTATGAGAGCAGAGAAAGAAATAAAATTGTCTATAGTTTTTCATTTTTATAGCTAAGGGCTCCAGTGCGTGCTTACAGTTAATGAAACTATCTATTAAATAGACACTAACCAAGCCACCTTTATCGTTTTGCAGTATCCCCTCGGTATCAGCGATGATGACGAAGAAGTAGAACAACAATACCATCCTCAACATCATCATCAGTGAAACCAAACAACCCCATCGTTTGCACACCACTTCAATGCCGCAGCTATTCACATCTCTGTGTGTATGATAAAAAGGAAGAACCCCAGTATAAAAGGATTAATCTAACCAAACGCGAACAGAAAATTTAAGTGGAACGGATTAAAACTTATAAATTAAATTTCATAGTAGAATTTAAAGAAAAAAATAATAAAAGAAAAAGAAGTGAAAACAAAAATGACAAAATAGGCGTAGATTAAAACTTTCTCCAATTTGATAGTTTTTTGTTTGTTTTCCTGTTCTTCTTCTTTTGCCAAGAGGTCATGTGGGGTCTCAAAAGTTCAAAAAAGTATATGAAATTAGTTGTTATTACCACGGTCGACCGAGCTCTCACACCCACCACAGGCATACACTCTCATTCACATATAACAAGCAAAAGTTTTAATTAAACAGATGTGGGTACTTCAAATAAGTGGATACAGCCACGCATAAAAAGGTTAAGGCCAAACCAGCGCAGTTTTCCTTTTGTTTGTTTGCCATGAAAGTTATGCCAATTAAAACGTTATTATTTTACACTTTAAGATTTTGGTAAAAGGATTACAAATATTTTTCCTTAAGGAAATATATAGTCAAAGAATTCAATAAATTTAAACAACTAGCCGAACGTGAGTATTTCGAATATTTGTTCTTAAAGAATAGTACAGTGTACATTTATAATAACATATTTCTCGAAAAAAATCGGGTACCTGGTATCTAGAAACTACAGAGTTTTGAATTTTTACAGTAATGGATTTAAAAATCAGAATAATTAGTATATATATATATATTTTTTATACAGGTATGTATCATATATTTTAAAGGTATGTATCATATACATTTTCGTACATCACTAGTTTCGATACGTAGGTATCGAATATCTAAATAAAACTTATTTAGATGCACGGGTTTTTGTAATTTTAGAGATGTTTTTGTTATATTTTCAAATTTTTATAAAAATAACTAAAACTATAATGTTTTTAGAAGATTGATAGAAAAAACGAAAAAAGCTATAAAAAATACATTCGGGGTAGATTCGGCATTTTAAAGTGGGGCACATTTGGCCATATAAAAATAGTGCAATATTATATTATATTGAATTTTTTTACAAAACAGTAAAAATACTAGTTTTTATAATTTAGTATCAAAGGACAATAATCAGGCATAAAGTTTTTATATTTGTTGAATAAGTACTGAGATATAGAGCTCTAAACAAAAAGTGCCGAAGGTGTCCCAGTCTTCCCTACGCAGAGACAATTTTAAATAATTAATTTCCTTAAAAAAATTTTACATTATATAAAACTTAAAATAATGCATAAATACTTGAAATATTTAATTAAAAATTGTCACTTTTTTTAAACTTAGTCAATACACTCAACACAAAGACCTCCCAAATGAATTGCGGAATTTATTTATATTTGTTACCTCAAAATTCAACAAAACCATCATGACTTCTTGTGGCAACAGTCCCTCCTCATTTATTCCCCTTTTATTTATGTATGTATTTTTGTATTTTGGTTTTCATAATATATTCTAGTAAAAGATTTTTAATTAATTTACTTTCAGTTTGACTTGCATAAATAAAGTGCATACGTTTGTGTACATATCTCGTAGGAATATATTGCATTCCCCTGAAGCTGTTGGTGATAATGATGTTGAGTTGAACTTTCAACCAAAAAATAAACTGAAAATGCATTTTCATATGTTCCCACCCATATTTTTGGTGCTGGAGTTCAAAATAACTCCAGTCCCTGTCCATGGGTGGCTTTCCGACGTTTCCGACGTATGTATTATGCGTCTGAAATGTATGTCATTTACGTCACTGTTTCTGACGGGCCATCTCTGTCGTACATGAAATGCACACACACACACACACACATAAATGTAGGTTTCTAGACATAAGCTTTCTATAGCACTGAACATTGTTTTTTGTTGTACACTGTGATCATTTATTATTCATATGTATGAGTGTAGTTTAATGTATGTGAGTGGGTAGATGAATGGATGCTGTAAGCATTCATAAACACCTTACACTCTCAATCCCATGGGGAGTGTTAACGTTAATGGAGTGTTGAGAGAATCAAGAATAAATTAGCAAAACCAAAGAAAGTAAAATAATTTTCAAGACTTTATTTTTCCTAATGACAGAAAAAAAAGAAAAAAATCACAGACCCCCAGTTTTTGATTTTTTATACCACACTGTGGTACAGGGTATTATGTCTTTGTGCATATGTTTGTAACAGACAAAAGGAATAGAGACAGGCCCATGGTTCCTTTTGAGAATATGCATAGGATCACTTTTTGAGTCGATTTACGCATGTCCTTGCATTTATGATCCGAGTTAGAGGACATTTGGCACAGTTCACTTATTTGGCCCAAGGACAAACCCTATTGAAATTGATATAGCTCACATTTATAGTTTCGTCTCAATTTAGGTAAATGATGTGTCAAACTCCTAATATTTGTCCGATTGGGACACACTTTTGCACAGAGTAATGAATTAGGTTCAGACTGATGTCTGCGAAGTTTTGTTAAAATCGATTCAGAGTTAGATAAAGCTTCTATATATAGTTTCGTCCGATTTTTTGCGAATGGTACACCAAACACCCAATATTGAATGCAATTGAGAAAAAAAAATTATATAGGGTTTTTTGAAATCGGTTCAGATTTTGATATAGGTCGTATATATATTGTCGTAAGTGGTGCTAAAAAGGGCCTATGTTTGTTCGATTTACACGAAATTTGGCAGAGGGTATTAAATTGAATATAGAGAGATAACAAAAAATAAAAGGTGTATGCAACGGTTGCTCAACGGTTGTTTACATATAGCTCCCATAAAAAAATTTTACTCGATTTCATACAAATAATGCACCAAAGTATCCAAGTCTTCACGTTTAACATGCAATTTTTCATTGATTTCAGAATTTATATTCTCAAGAAGAACCATGTGTCTATCTCGTTTCCTTTTGCCTGTTACAAACATATGCACAATGATATAATACCCTGTACCATAGAGTGGTTAAGGGTATAAAAATCAAGAACAACAAAAAAAGGAAAGTTGTAAAGTCGACGGGGCCGACTATATGATACCCTTCATTACTTTGTGTGTATTCAACAGATGTTTCCTAACAGACGTCGCATTTTTGAAAGACCAGTAAAATGAAATAGAGTTGCTTCTTACAATGGGATAAAGTTATGAAAATCAATTTAAAGCTAATATCAATCGGACACCCGTTGATTATTTGAATAAATATCTGATAAACATGAAGAGTTGGGCGTACCATTTACTTAAAATCTGCCGAAAATATATATAAAAGCTATATCTAAATCTAAACCGATTTCATCGAAACTTGTCACAAGTTTTGAATTCTTGATGGATCATTTACTTTAAATCGGGAGAAAATATATTTGGTAGCTCTATCCAAATTTGAACTCATTTCCACAACAACTTTCACATGCTAGGATATATTAACATCAGTACGTTGTGCAAAATTTTGTGTCAATCGGCCTAATGTTAGGTCTTTGGTGTATCATTGAACTAAAATCGGACTAAACTATATATGGGAGCTATATCTAAATTGGAACCGATTCCTACAAAACTTGGCAAATGTTAGGAAATATTAATTGTGCAAAATTGTGTAGCAAACGGCCTAACTATCGGATGAAAATATATTTAGGAGCTATATATAAATCTGAATCGATTTCAATAAAACTTATAATACTTTATGTTATATTATCTTCCCCACCTGGGGAATTTGGTGAAGAATTTATATCTAATTTCTAGGTCATACTAACTTCTAAACGTTGTGTAAAAAAATGTTGTATAAAATCGGACGAAAATAAATATGGGAGCTATATCTAAATCTTGACCGATTTTCACGAAACTTAACACACATCATTGAAGACCTAATTCAATACACTATTCCAAATTTCGTGCAAATCGAAAGATATATAGGTACTTTGGTGTATCATTTACATTAAATCGAACGAAAATATATATGGGAGCTATATCTAAATCTGAACCGATTTTCAGGAAACTTAACACACATCATTATTGACCTAATTCAGTATACTATGCCAAGTTTTGTGGAAATCGAAAGATATATAGAGACTTTCGTGTACCATTTACCTTAAATCGGACGAAAATATATATGGGAGCATCATTCCAGGCTCAATTCAGTACACTATGCCACATTTTGTGAATATCGAAAGATATATAGGGACTTTGGTGCACCATAAACATTAAGTCGGACGATACTATATATGGGAGCTATATCTAAATCTGAACCGATTTTTCCCAATTTCAATAGGAGTCGTCCTTGGGTAAAGACAGGTCGAATTTATAATCCGATTTGGATAAATTTGGCTTTATTCGGTTAAGATTTAGATATAGCTCTCATATGTAGTCCCTGAAAATCATTCGATTTGCGCGAATTTTGGCATAGCGTATTGAATTAAGTCTTGAATAACGTGCGTTAAGTTTCGTGAAAATCGGTTCAGATTTAGATATAGCTCCCATATATAGTATCGTCCGATTTAATGTAAATGGTGCACCAAAGTCCTTATATATATCTTTTGAATTGCACGAAATTCGGCATAGCGTACTAAATTGAGTCTGGAATGATATGTGCTGAGTTTCGTAAAAATCGGTTCAGATCTAGATATATATATATATATATTTTCGTCCGATTTAATTAAAATAATGTACCAAAGTTATTATATTGCATAGCGTACTGAATTTAGTCCAGAATGATGTGTGCCAAGTTTCGTGAAAACCCGTGACAAGTTTCGTTGAAATCGGTTCATATTTGGATATAGCTTCCATATATATTTTCGTCCGATTTTAAGTAAATGGTGCTTCAAACTTCTAATGTGTGTTAGATTGTTATTGAATAACATTGTTGAATTTTCTTGAAGTAGAAACATAGGACAATGAATGTTCACATTTAGATAAATATCACATATTTTAGTCCATCCAATTTCATGTTAATAGTCCTGTTTAATATACCCATTGTGGTGAAGGGTATCATATACCCTACCCGTCCGACTTTACTACTTTCCTTACTGTTTTTTTGTTTTCTATGGAAAAAATTACAAAATCTCATTTCGAGATGAGATTCTATAGCAAAAAAAATAAAACCTGAAAAAAATCACTGAAGATGGCTTCTTGATTGTATTTCTATGGTAAAAATTCATAGAACCTCACGTCTCAACCTTTTTTCAACAGAAGAAATTCACAATACCTCAGGCCCAGTACTCCATATTTTTTCTCAAGTCCTTTAAAAAAGTCATGTAATACCTGATACCTAGCCGTCAATGTTATGAAACATAGTTAATTTAGAAAGACCAGGAAAAATGACACAAATAGAGTAAGACATATAAAACACAGGAAATTACTTAAAATAGGACGAATATAACTTTAAACATCTATCGACTAAAAAAGAGAAAAATTCTGGTGTCAAATCTTTCGCCTAAACAACAATTACACACTTATATACATACATAGGCAAAAGAAAACATTTTATTGCCAACGGTTTATTTTCTTCAATGCTGTCACAAGAAATTTTCCCTCTGAGTTATGATTTGCTAGATGTCAATTTGTGTTTGGACCTTTCGTTGGCATGTCACGGTAAAATTATTTGATATCAAAATGGACACTTAAAGTTGACACTTTATTATGATGAGGTTTATTTCTTCTTCGATTAACCATGAAGGATGCTAAGAGAAAAATCTAGCATTTACCTTTTGAAACAATAAAAGGGGACAAACTATTATCAAGAGGGCGATTATTAGTCCCGTCTTCATTGGGCTGTTAGACATGAATTTTATGTTCTAAATTTTTTTGAAAATCTCCTCGTAATTCCCTAGGGCGTAATAGAAATTGTTGTGGAAAATTAAAACAAGATCATTACAACTTTAATTTTATAACATGAATTAAAAAAATCTTCTCAATTTCCCAGGGTACAATAAGATATAGCTTCAAATTTAAATCTGTCACGGAATATGGTCACACCTTTTTATACTAAACTGCGTCAACGTCGAGACAAAAAGAACTGACAACGATATTTTGTCTGCCAACTTTTTTACCCCATCCACTTCGTGATAATAGAGTTTATTCCAAGAACAAAAAAATATGCTTAACACCATACGATGGCAAAATTGACAGGACCCAAGTGTCAATTTGTCACTTTTTTTTCAAAATTTTGTTAAATCTACTTCCTTTTCCTCGTATTCACTTCCTGTCGAATGTAAAGTTTGTTCCAACTGCTTTTTTGTGTGGTTAGGAAATTTCGTTTAGTCTTTTTTAACGCCAAGCTGCGGGTTTTTGTGTTAAATTATCATTGTTTGGCCATTAGGATTTTTCTTTGGCAGGGGTTTTAGCTTTATGGTGTCATAGTTAAATAGTTGGCTAGACTCGTTTAACATTTATGGTCAAGAAAGGAAAGGTGTCAATCCACCTAACAGGAGACAAATTTGGTGGGAGTAAAAAAGGTTTATTTATTAGAAAAAATAATAACGAATGAGGTTTGTGATTTTCTACAGACAAAATATGGATGACTGAGAAAATGTAAGATTTAAGGTTCTACTGAAAATCTGAGGTTTTGTATAGAAAAATAGAGATTTGAGATCCTGTGAATATTTTTCTACTCACTAAAATAAAGACCAGAGGTTCTGTGATCCTATCAAAAAAATTGGGAACTGAATCTTTAATATGTTTATCTATAAGCAAAAATTGGTAACTGATGTTCTGTTAATTATACCCTACACAACTATGTTGTCAGGGCATTACAGCTTTATGCAGCCCCAAAAGTTTGTAACGCCGCGAAATATTGGTCCTAGACCCACCTTTAAGTATACCGATCGTCATATCTCGACTAGCTTAGTCGATCTAGACATGTGTGACCGTCCGCCCGTCTGTCCATTATAACTTGTACACACGATACAGGCCACAGTTATTGACACATCTCCACGAAATTTTGCATGTAGGGTGGGTTCTGGCCAATGAAGACCCCTATTGTTTTTGGTAAAGATCGGATTATATTTAGGGGATGAAATTGACCAAATACATAATTTTTGTCCGTTTTTCTTGTCGCTCCAGAGGCCGCAATTATGCCCCGACCATGGAGAAAGGGATCAGGCCAAAGAATAAGCATGCCTGTTTTGATAAAGATAGGCCAATATATAGCGGGTCAAATGGACCCTGACTTTTGTGAGAAAAATTACAAAATGTGTATTCTACGGCGTATATATTTAATCCCGAATGACATAGACCCGAGAAGTTGATAGTATATTCAAGAGGAGTGGTTGACCATTATATTGATACCAATTATATTATCGTATGTACTCAGATGTGGGAGTTGCACTTAAATATTTACAGGTGCTTACGTATTCAGATATTATTTAGTAACCCATTACCACACTAGAGAGCGTAAATATAGCGCTGAACGCTTTGAAGTTTTCCATGAGGATCCAGGTATGGTCAAGGACAACGTCTATAATTTTCGACGATAATCAGATAATAATTTTGGGATGAAGTGGACCTAAAACCTAATTTTTTGTGTTTTTCAAGTCGATCTATAGCCACAATTGAAAGCTGAACGTCACAAAACAACCCACGGTGAGGGGAATCTGCACAAGTAATTAGAAGGGCTGTACTGAATATTAGTAATATTTGTTGACCTCTAGATGGTCAAGAGGGTGCAAATATCGCGAAATATTTCCCAAGCTCAGAATATAGAACCACAGAATGTTATATTTTCGTGGAAGTTGTTTAGGGTATCATATGGTCGGCCCGTCCGACTATACTGCCCGCTCACTGTTTTTTTTTTCTATAGAAGTAGTAGAGATTAGATTGCCTTTGAATTAAAAAACAGAATTTAGATCATCACATTTTCTTCTATAAGAATAAGATCTATGAATATTTTTCTGTAAAAAAATGGAGACTACCGATTATGTGACATTTTCCTATAGAAAATATAGAGACCTATTTTCGATTTTCGTTACCATTTTGTTAATTTTGTTTCCCTTGTATTTTCTTCTTATATGTATTTATTCTTTTAATTCCCAATTAATTTGCTTCTTTTGTGGCTTTTCCATTGCCAAAATAAATATCTGATTCCTTTTAAACATTTATCAAGCGAAAGCATATTTGGAAAGGTCAGGGCGACATTTTTTGGTTTTGTTTTTATCGAAGAAGATTAAAAAACCTGAAAACAAAATTCTACAGATTAACATGATTATATTGCTTTAAAATATCAATACTTTGTTTAATTAAAATGAATGTCTAGACATTGACTTATGAAAGTAAAAAATGTTAAGACAACTTTTTTTGAATGGAATGACAGACTTTTAGAGATTATAGAATTTCGCGCTAGCATTAAAAAATGGCATGTGACATTTTCCAAATTTTCAGAAAAGCAAAAACCCTTTGACATTTCATGTCATCGTCGATTGCAATAATTGTCGGAACAACAACACCAAACTGACAAGAACCTTTGGACAACGTGAAATCGGGGTCAGTCATTTTTTTGTCTCTTGCGAACTTGAATTCCAGTTTATCATAGAAATGGACAAACAAACACACATTTTATGTCATTCATTGCAGACATCAACAGCAACAACAATAACACTATCGAACTAAAAACTCCAACGAATAACACTACCCGACAAAAAATTGTAGGCCAAACATTGCTAAGAAAAAAGAAAACATGTCAGACACACAAAAAACAGAAAGTGTCAACAAAATATTATACAACTGTCAACAAATACATTGCCTCTATACAAATGACTTGAAACTCAATGTTGATGGCTTAGGAGCGTGGGTGGAGAAAAGTTTGGATTTAAAGCCGTTTTTATGACGTTAGGTGACTTAGCATGCCTCTAGAATTGCATTTAGGCTACGAAGTTGTCATAAATATTGTAGTTGCCATCATCATCGCCAAAAACATCGTCGTCCTTGCCGTTATCATCATTAGCAATGCCGTTATTGTCACTATTTGTATAGTGCCAAAGTCATCAGTAGTCCTAATTGAAGTCATAGTTGTCAGACGAGTTGTTAGATAGTTGAAGTTTTATTTGTTAGAAGTTGAACAAGAGAAGGGAGCAGTTGTGAGAATTTTGGTATTTCGAATATTCACATATATATATTGAAATTTAAAGAAGTGCAGATGGCATTTATGATCCGAAATCGGTTGATTGGTTAATTTGGCACAGCTCATTTATTTGGCCCAAGGACGAAACCTATTGAAATTGGAAAAAATCGATTCAGATTTAGATATAGCTCCCATATATATTTTCGTCCGATTTAATGTAAATGGTGCACCAAAGTCCCTATATATCTTTTGATTTGCGCGAAATTTGAAGCGCGTGGAGTGATGTCTGGCATGTTTCGTGAAAATCGTTTCAGATTTAGATATAGCTCCCATATATGTTTACGTCCGATTATATGTAAATGGTGCACCAAAGCCCGTACATTTCTTTCAATTTGCACAAATTTTGGCATAGCGTACTCAATTGAGTTTGGAATGATGTGTGCTGAGTTTCGTGAAAAGCGGTTCAGATTTAGATATAATATACCCATAATGGTAAAGGGTATCATATAATCGGTTCAGATTTAGATATAGCAGCCATATATAGTTTCGCCTGATTTCAGGTAAATGGTGTACCAAAGTCCCTATATAACTTTAGATTTGCACGAATTTGTTGTTGGTGTTGCTACTGATGATACTGCTACCACTTTTCTTCTTTACATTGCAATGCCGCTTATATGTCTGTAAACAATCTGTTATGTCGTCCGTCTTGTCTCGTTTGTCGCTTTGGTTATTAATCCATGAATATAGAGTACAATAAAAAGTATGTAAGTGTCTTTTTGTATAACGATGCACACTAGTAGATAATGATAACCCAAAAGTCGTGTAAAGAAAAAATAGCATACATAGGGCCTGTCTGTGTATTAGTTTTTAATAGGGAATTTGGGGAGAGTCCAACTTTATAAGATGATTTGTGGAAAAGAAAGATGGTGGACCACAAAGATGAGTTTTTAAGAGATTTTAAACAAAGAATTAAAAAAATCGACGAATTTTAATTTTTGATAATTTTATTTAAATTTTTATTGCCTACTTTTAGGTTCACCGCACATGATTTAGATGAGAAAGAACTGTTTTTCTTTCCATCATTTACTTATCAATTCGAACCAGTATAATCGTTATAAATATCAGAATTTGTTATTCAAAATTTGTTCATTGTTTGTATTTTCAACCACAAACAAAATTTACGATATGTCTGTTTTTCAAAGATATACTTCGTATGTATGCGTGTGTATGTACATAACCCGAGCTTTATTTGGTTTTAATACATGACTGTCTACCATCTGCAGATAAACTAAACCATAATGTGACACAAGCACGCTGTTGAGGTCGCGCATTATGAACGTGAGGAAGGAAAGTCAACAAGTAAGTGAGTGAGCGATTGAGTGTGTATGTCTTTGTGTGAGTCAGCCAGTGAGTTATGAAAGAACAGAAAATATATTGGAAGTGTCGCTGTAAATGTATTTGGACTCGTTAACAATTGCAACAAATGCAATTGACAACATAAACATCGACACCATGTGCCACTATGGCGGCAATATGTTCAATTGCACAAAAGCGTACGTATATACGTAATTGAGGAGAGAAGCAGACGATACAATATTAGAAGAATCGGTGGTGATAGTGGCAGAGACAGCCACATCCGCAAAATTGACAGCAACGAATGTCAGTTCATACTTTTAAGGGTTAACACTGAGCACAGCAGCACATAATTTCTTGCTAAGTTATGAGACATACTATCACATAAAGAAATATGTAAAACATGATGTGGGGATAATGGAGATTAGAACTGTTGTTGTTGATTTCATATACAATTGGTTGTTGCTATTATAGTATGATAAGTGTGTGTCATTAGAGTTTTAAATAAAAATTTTTAATATATATTTTTTTTTTTTGAGAAAAATATAGTTCCAGTAAAATTATGTAAAACCAGTGAGCGGAGCAGTATAGTCGGACGGGGCCGACCATATGATACCCTACACAACTACCACGAAAATCAAACTTTCTGCGGTTCTATATTCTGAGCCTGGACAATATTTCGAGATATTTGCACCCTTTTTACCGATTATAGATCAACAACTTCACTTTCTAACCCTGGTATATTTTCCATTTTTTTTATTTGAAATGTATTTTTACGCCGTAAAAAATGTTCACTTTAGGTTTGGTTTCATTTGACCCTCGAAATATTGACCGATCATCATCTAAACAGCCGCTCTAAGTATTTGATCAGATCCCCTTCACCTTGTAAAATATGTGATTTTCTGCATATAATAATTGCCTCTAGAGCGACTAGAAAATCTGACAAAATTAAAGTTTTCCATTCATTGCACGTTTTACAAATTTAAAGTTTTCCATTCGTCCTTGACCATAATCGGAAGTTCATGTAAAATTTCAAAGCTATCAGCGCGACATTTTCGTCCTCTAATGAAGTAATAGTAATACTATGCATATAGTCACCTTTACCTAATTACGTGTAACTCCCACATCAGATTACATGCAGCCATAGGTTTGGTATTAATTTGAAGGTCAACAACTACTCTTGGATATAATATCAACTTTTCGGCTCTATGTCCTTCAGAAGTAAGTATATACGCCCCAGAATAAACATTTTGTAATTTTTCACACAAAAATCAGGGTCTATTTTACCCGCTAAATATTTACCGATCTTTATCAAAACAGGAATGCTTATTCTTTGGCACGATCCTCTTCTCCGTATAAAATTTCACGATATTCGGACCATAACTGCGGCCTCTGGAGCGACCAGAAAAACCGACAAAAAATAGGTATTGGGTCCATTTCATCCCTTAAATATTAACCGATCTTTACCAAAAACAATAGGGGTCCTCCATGCAAAATTTGGTGAAGATTGGTCCATAACTGTGGCCTGTATCATGTTTACAAATTATAATGGACAGACGGACGGACGGACACACATGTCTAGATCGACTCAGCTAGTCGAGACATGACGATCGGTATGCTTAATGGTGGGTCTAGGACCAATTTTTCGCGGCGTTACAAACTCTTGGGGCTGCACAAATCTATAATACCCTGATAACATAGTTATGTAGGGTATAATACACAAAGCTATAATACCCTGACAACATAGTTGTGTAGGGTATAAAAAATAGGTCCCATCTATCCCATCATCATATTTTATGCGAATGGTGTTCAGAACTCGTACCAAACTCCAAAACAATGGCTTTAATAACTAAAAAAAATGATAAGTATTTATATCCTTCACCACACTGTGGAAGGCAAATGATTCCTTTTGAGAATATGCATAGAATCACTTTCTGATTTCATTAATGCATGTCAGTCTGTCTGTTCGTACATGTTTAATTGCAAACAAAGATCGCATTCATGATCAGAATTGGGTAAAATTTGGCACAGCTCATTTATTTAGTCCAAGGACTAACCATATACATATATATATATATATGCACGAAATTGGGCATAGCGCATTAAACTAAGTCTAAAATGATGAGTGCGAAGTTTCGTAAAATCGGTTCAAATTTAGATATAGCGCCCATTTATATTTTCGTCCGATTTCATGTATATGGTGTACCAAAGTCCCTACAACGTACATAATTGAGTCTTGAATAATGTTTGGTAACTTTCGTGAAAGATATAGCTCCCATATATAACTTCGTCCGATTTAATGTAAATGTTTCATTAAAGATTCTACATATCTATCGGTTTGGACGACATTTTGCATATCGTACTGTATTAAGTTAATAATGATGTGTGTTAAGTTTCGTGAAAATTGTTTCAGATTTAAATATAGCTCCCATATATATTTTCGTCCGATTGAATGAAAAAGATGTAACCGGGTAAATTTTTACCGGAAGATATATGGGGACAAAGGTGTACCAAAGTCCCCATATATCTTCCGGTAAAAATTTACCCGGTTATCGTAGGGTGAAGCCGGTTCATATAGAGACACAGATCACATATTTAATTTAATACAATGGTTCTTCAAAAATGCGAGGTCTGCGAAGTGTCTTGAATGTAGCCAAAGTGGTGAAGGTATCACATACTCGGCCCCTTCCAATTTTACTACTTTCCTTACTGGTTTTAATTTGTTGTCGTATTTTATTGTGGGCCATGCGATACAAATCTTTAAGCGTAGCTTCAAAAAGTATGCAATATTTATTATCTTTCCCACCATTTTACTGAAAATATGATTTAAAATAGCATTTTTCTATTTCCATAGCATTTTTCTATTTATGAAGCAATATTTAAAACACCTGAAATCCGATGGCAATTTTCAAATTTCCTCTACAAATATACACAGGGAGAAAAACAACCCATTACCAATGATTTAGCCATTCACAATTTCTGGCACGTTTTCAACATATTTTTAAACTGAATAGCATATATTGTATGTGTTGTTGTTGGCTGTCTCTTATATTAACGCATTTGCTTGCAAATTATATTTCAAACATTATCCCGTGATGAAAATCTCTAAAATGCGAGGGAGGGCAGTAGTTAGGGAAAGCTACAAAGGAAACAAATGTACGCAATATAATCAGCAGTAATGTAAATGATAGTCGTGACTGTAATATCTAATTGAATGAAGTGTGTGAGAGTGACTACCATAGCATACGAACAAATAGGGACATGACACAACAATCGACGGCTAGGTGTCGATTATGTTGATGATGGTTGGAAAGGTTGTCAATTACTTTGCCTGTCTGTGTGTATTTAATGGGAAATACAACGTAGAGAACACATGGTGCTAAATTCTATTACAAATATTGGAAATCATTTCCATTTTGGCATATAACGCATAAGCTATTTATCAAATTTGTTTATTTTAAAACAAGAAAATCGATTTTCAAGTGACACTGTGTCACACAAATTGGTTTTCAAGGATCAACGTAATAAATTGATTGCCTCAATGATTTATTATTCATATTTTGTATTGGATTTGTGGGATATTTGCAATAAAAATATTTTTCATATTTGAAATACTGAGACAGGAGCTTTGGAAAAAACTCGTTTATGGTTGATAATGTAATATGTTAAATTTTGTTAATGGAATTTCTACCAAATACGAGTTTTTTAAAAGTATTCCCAAAACTTAAACCAGCAAAGTCGGACGGGCCGACTATATGACACGCTTCACCACTTTGGGTATATTCAACAGATGAATCCTAACAGACGTCCCATGTTTGAATGAACATTAACATGAAATTGAAACTAAATGTGAACCGAAAAAGATCAATTCATAAACATGACATTCTGCAACCTGCACAAAAAATTTCATTTGGGCATATATAAAATTATGTAAATTAATTGAAAGCAAATCAAGTCGGTCAAAAATATATATGGGCTATGTCTGCATTTCTACAAAACGCATCCACTAAGGAAAGTAGTAACGCCGGACAGGACCGACTATATGATACCCTTCACCACTTTGGGTATTTTCTACATATGTATCCGAAAATACGTCGCCTTTTTGAAGGAATTTTGACATGAAATTGAACGAACTTAAAGATGTGATTTTTTATGTCTTTGTGGAACTATGCTAAAAACAGTGGGGCAGATTTGTGTAAATCGATTTAAAGCAAACTTGAATTCGGACTAAAATATATATGGGAGATATATCTAATCTGAACCGATTTTTCCAATTTCAATAGGGTTCGTCCTTGGGCAATATAAATGAGCTGTGCCAAATTTCATCCGATTCGGATCATAAATGCGACCTGTACTTTGTTTATAATTTAACATGGACATGCGGATGGACGGACATGCATAAATCGACTTAGAAAGTGATTCTATGCATATTCTCAAAAGGAACCATGTGTCTATCTTATTTCATTTAGCCTGTTACAGACATATGCACAAAGACATAATGCCTTGTACCACAGTGTGGTGAAGGGTATAAAAATGGAAAATTTTGTATTTCATTGTACTTTTTACCATAGCTTCATGTATTTAAGTACAACTAAATAAAAAATTCTTCTGCTATTTTCCCGCATATATTTATATGTACACATTTTAACTATTTACCTTTAAAAATAGTTTCTTAAATATTCCCATTGTTGTTTTGTTTAAATTGATCACTAAACCCCAAGTAAAATAATTTATGCTAACGTGAAAAATATTGCCCTCCAGCAAAAAATACAAAAACCAAAAGAAAACCCCCTCAAAAATTCATATCTTCCAAAAAATCGGTATAACAGACTCAGTATACAACAATCAAATTTCTGTCCTATGATTTATATGCAGAAATACTACAAAAACATAAATATGTATGTACATATATGTTAGTTCAATAAAAAATAATAGAAAATAAATATTTTCAACATTTTGTAAGGATTTGCTTATGTGTTAATTGTTTACCGTGTCTGTTGTTTCGAACATTTTGTTATGCAAATGGATGTCCCTTTAATCGGATAAACACCACTTGGGCTATAATTTATTTTTTAATAATATATGATTTTTTATGTAGACTGACGGGCAAAACAAAAATTAGTATGACAACATGAAATATATTATGACATCATGCTGTGAATCCTGAATTGCATATATAGTGACATAGACAATGTTACCTTCGTTAGAATTTTTAGAGGATATTATTTGTGTTGTTCTTGCAGTTATTGAATGTCTGTTACGGACTTCCAACACACAACAGGCATGCATAGACTAATTGCGATGTGTTAACCTACGCACACACTTGTATATTTTTGTATTTTGAAGTTTTCTTTAATCCTCTAGAAGACGAGCAAGATATAATGCCACTTGCTCTCGGTATTGACAACACTCATATGCCTTTACAAATTATAATATTTTTGGCAAGGATATACTTTTCTGTCATATTACATTTTAGAATTTCAACATATCTGTCAAGAAGACCTGCGTGTCATATTTCACATGTGAAGTAAATTATTTTACGAGATCTGCATAAAAATAACAATAAATGTCAAATGTTCTATAAATTCATATAATATCGAAGATAGGCTGCGTATACATATTGTCAACACTCATACGCATTACCTAATATAAAAAAACCAACATTTAAGGGGACCCCACCCATTCTCGGTTAAAAAAAAATATTTTTTATTTTGATTTAATTCGAACCTACACTAATTCAAGAATGTCCCTATAAATTTTCAAGTGAAAGTCTCAACAATTTTTGAAGATATAGCCGATTTATTGTGTTAGCATCAGGTGACAGCAAAGTTTTAACCCCTTTTTCGCTAAACAGCGTTTTTGCGAATGGCGGGCACGATAACTCAAAAACTAATAAAGCAATCGATTTCAAATTTTGGAACGTTTCTCTGTGAGTATATAGCTCTCTAAAGGCAAATGGTGAAGATCTTCCTTATTTTTTAACGTAGTTTGTGGTCAAAAATAGGCGATTTAAAAAAAAAATCAAAGTTCCACCATTTTGTTAATTGTACTCTTTCTAACACCGTTAGAATTTTGGGATTCCGATGTTCCAGTGAGGAGTTATCATCCCGCCATCAAAAATAAGGACATTTCTTTGATCACAAAAAACAACAACAAAAAATTATTGTAACTTATTTTTCTTCCTTTCGAAATCTTCAAATATATACACATGTGCAAAGTTACAAACCTTAACATGCATTGGTATTCATTTGCCAGCTCATTAAAAAACTTAAAAAAAATCGTGAATGGGGGGGGGGGTTCCCTTAAGTTAAATTTGTAACAAATTTTTAAAAATGCTAAACGTATATTTCCTCTTTTTCTTTACAGGTAATTACATAAATACCAAATACAGATGCGAGTTTTCAAATCCCCGCATTGATGTTACTCATTTACATCTGAAAATTATTTGTGAGTCTCATTGTGACCTTTTAAATTTCATTACATTTTAATTGCCTCATTTTCATAATTAATTCCTCATTTCTTATTTCAGTTTGACACCCTTGCAATAGCACATTCCATAGTTGGCATCTGAATATATATCGCTTTAAAGACATCAACAACTTTTTGTGTGCTGTAAAGACGACCTTAAAGTTCTCGCTGCCAAACCACACAATTACACTTTCGTTTTGGCACATATTATCACCCTCAGCCAAATATATAATTTGTTATGTTCTAATGACACAATTCAACATTTGGAATTGCTATTTTCTGTGTTATTTTCCAACGACGAAGGGACCTCCATAGTTTTGGTGCAACAGCAACAGAAAAAAAAAAACTGGAAAATTGTGTAACAAGTATTTAATTT
>NW_026878815.1:0-24418 GCF_032173495.1 Musca vetustissima | reverse complement strand
TCTTTCTGCGGGTCTATCTTAGATATATGTGCTCTCTCTTCGTTATATTTACGCTCTCTTAACCGATTAGAGGTCAACAACTCCTCTTGCATACTCTGGCATCATACTCTAGCATCCGAATCATAGCACAGAAAGCGCGGTATAAACAGAACAATGTTAGGTGTTTTGAAACTTCCATCTCTGATATAAACACACGTTAAATTTTGTCTCGATCTGGCAACTTCATCATTTAGAAACAGTTGCTCAAAAATGGCCCATCCGCAATTTTTATACCCTTCACCACACTGTGGTACAGGGTATTATGTTTTTGTGCATATGTTTGTAACAGGCAAAAATAATCGAGATGGACCCATGATTCCATTTGAGAATATGCATAGAATTACTTTCTGAGTCGATGTATGCATGTCCGTCCGTCCATGTATTTTTGTTAACAAAGTACAGGTCGTATTTATGATCCTATCGGGATGAAATTTGGCACAGGTCACTTAATTGGTCCAAGGACGAACCCTATTGAAATTGGAGATAATCGGTCCACGTTTAGGCATAGCTCCCATTTAAGGGTACCCCCCAATTTTCTGTATTTTGAGGTTCTTTAGCGCATTTTTTAACTGAATTCGTTCAAATTTGGTACTTTGAGTTCTTATTGGGTAGCAAATCTCTCCACTAAAAGTATAAATATGGGTCCATATTTTCGGATAGCTCCCATATAAGGGTACCTCCAATTTTGCGGTATTTTGGGTGTTTAGATCGCACTTTTACTCGTCAACATAGGCGTTAATCTCTGTTCTTTCTGTTGTGACTGGTATATTTTTTGATAAAATATATTCTGTACTACTCGAACAATCGATTTGGTATAATAAATGCCAATATCAATCGATATTTCCTAACATACTGCAAAAATATTCCGGCCTTCTTCAAAAAAGGATATCGAAGTTGAATCGTTCTGTTAGGTTAATTCCCATTTTTTGAGTTTTTATTTCAATTAATTATTTATTTTGAGAATTATTTATTGTTTTCTACTAATTCTAGCAATTTCTGGTGCTTTCTGACCTTTATTTTCTATAATAAGGGTTATTTTCTGTATGTAAAGTGTACTGTACAATTTTTAGCAATTTTGATAGATTTTACAGATTTTTTCAAAAAAATTTATCAGTAAATGATTTTATTGGTGCTTAGTTTACATAATTCAACTAAACTAAAGAGCTTTTTTTAGAAATATTTTCAAAAATGCAGTAAAGTAAAAAATCCCACACAATGTTTTAATTATATGGCCACTTCAATGTCGATGTATTTTCATACAAACCGTTTTTTATGGAAAAATTGCATGCAAAAAGTTTCTATTTTCACACAAAATCTCTTAAGTGCAGTATATCGAAGAGTTCTGAATTTAAAAATTTTCAAAAATACTTCAAACGAATCGAGCGCTGATCAAAAAATGTTTACCACAGTAAATGTTTTAATTCTGTGGCCACCACTGTATATTTTCGTCCCATTTTAACTTATTGATGCACCAAACTCCCAATATTGGTCCGATTGAAGCAAAATTTTGCAGAGAGTACTGAATTAGCTCCCGACTGATGTATGCGAAATTTCTATATCTACAGGATATTGTAGATATTAACATGTCTTGCATGTACCCATAGTGGTGAAGGGTATCATATAGTCGGTGCCGTCCGACTTTTGAATTTTCCTTACTGGTTTACAATGGAAACATTAGAAATGTGTGCTTTCATTGTAAAAAAGTTGCAGAAATAGAAGTTTCCAAACAACCTAACATTTTTCTGTTTATACCGCGCTATCTGTGCTAGGCTAAAAACTTTCCGAACTACCCTCGTATTTTGCCGGAGTGGACATTTACGCCATAAAATTATATTTTTCCTTTTTTTTACACAAATGTCTTGGCTCATATGACCCGCTAAATATCGACCGATCGTCACAAAAACAGTCATTCCAATTAGTAGGTTAGGTTGCCTTTTCTTTCCCCATTCTAGTGTTATAATGGTAATACTAAACAATATCAGAATAGGTAGCCCCCGTGAATATTTATGTAATTTATTTCAATTTGTTGTATGTCCTCCAGGTGTAAATATATAGGCCTCAGAATGACTTACAATGTAGGTCCAAATATAAAATCATACAAAATAAATTTTCTAAAGGCATGGGTTTTAATTGCGCTTCTTTAAAAACTCAACCATTAAAATTCTAATTGGATTTTAATAGTATTCCATATGCCACTCATACGGTTTATTATGTTGGCAAATATATAAGGAATTCCCCAAATCCACTTCTATGTTAATCCTGTCGCTGCTGTTATTTTTTTCACACATATTTAACATAATTGTGTGTCATATCCCCCTTCTGTTTGCCTTTTTCTTAATTGCTATGCCAGTTACGCCTACACATTGGACGGATGCAATGATTCTTTTTTGTTTTTGTTATATTTCTGCTGAGTGCGCTATGAAAAAGAATATGCGGTGGGGGCTTAGAATTAAAATTGTAAATGCTAAAGAACATAGCCAAGAAATATGTTTGCATTGAACAAAGGAGAAAGAATCTAAAAGTCCACTTCGGCCAGCCACTTCGTTTTAAAAATAGTGTTCAAGCTTCACCAAAAACGAGGTCCAAAAAAATGATGGTACACCCCTTATATGTAGACTATCCGAAAAAAAGTGAACCCATATCACGAAATTTTGAGGATGCCGTTATATGGGGGACCAATGTTTGGTAGAGAGGTTTGTTATCTAAAGAGAGTCTATACTCTAAAAATTCCTAAATGTTATACGGTGCCAATGCCATGACATGGCCCATCATTGTACTTGATCCGACACCAGACAAAAGAAATCTTTGCTAAATTCCAGCATTCGGTAGAAGGCGTGATTACCAAAACCGGACATGGTCCGGACATCGTCTTAGAGTTGTACCCTCATTAAGAATCCATACTTCATATGGGGTCGGAAGTGAATAGTTCGATGAGTTCAAAACGGAGTACCAACATCAATATACACTCAATATTTTAGTGGAAACCCTACTGGAGTTCACAAAGGGTATCTGCAATTCGACTATCCCACTTGCTTTTATTTTCGGAAAACACCATCCATTCAACATTAGGGATTTAGTCACATTTCCCAGGAGCATTTATTTTCTCGAACTTTATCGCCATATTTTAACTTACATATGAAAGGTTTCTGTTTTTACATTCTCGCGTGTAGACACACATTTATCTAACACCCACCCACATGAAGTGGAAAAAAATTACCAAACAATGAACAAAGCAGAAAAAAAACTTTTCCTATTTGTAAAGCAAAAATATGAACACATACACATGTACGAAACATATTTACAAACAACCATACAAAGAAAGAAAACAAAATTGCTGGCACGAGAACTAAAGTCTGTAAGAAAACAAATAAACAACAAAAAAATCTTAGAGAAAAAGAAAAACAACCAACATCTGTAACAAAATAACATTTTAATATGCTATACGAATGCATGTGGTTGTTCACGAGATTTTTTTTTTCTTTTTTTTGAACTCTGTATGGCTTGATAATTTTCCCTAAATGTATGCAACATCTATAATTTAAAAACCAGTAAGGAAAGTAGTAAAGTCGGACGGGGTCGACTATATAGTACCCTTCACCACTTTCGGTATTTTTAAAGGACCAGGAACAAAATTATGAAAACTATATCAAAATCTAATCCGATTTGAACTAAACTTGCCACACGTTATGTTATAGTAACTTCAGTACATAGAGTAAAATTTTGAGCTGACTGGACCCACCTTGGTAAAGCATTTAAAACCAAATTCTAGGTTATTCTAACTCCAGTACGTTGCGAAAAGTTTGTGTAAATCGGACGACACCATTTACATTAAATCGGGAGGGATATATCTAAATCTGGACCGATTTTCAGGAAACTTAATATACACCATTCTAGACTTAATTCATTACGCTATACCAAATTTCGTACAAATCGAATGATATATAGGGACTTTGGTACATCATTTACATAAAATAGGACGAAAAAATATATGGGAGCTATATCTAAATCTGATCCGATTTTCACGAAATTTAACACACATTATTCTAGACATACTATAGTACTTTGTGCCAAATTTCGTGCAAATCGAAAGATATATAGGGACTTTGGTACACCATATACATTAAATCGGACGACAATATATATGGGAGCCATATCTAAATGTGGACCGATTTTCAGGAAACTTAAGACACATCACTCTAGAGCTAATTCATTACGCTATGCCTGACTTTGTTACACCATTTACATAAAATCGGACGAAAATATATATGGGGGCTATATCTAAATCTGGACCGATTTTCAGGAAACTTAACACACATCATTCTAGAGCTAATTCATTACGCTTTGCCAAATTTCGTGCAAATCGAAAGGTATATAGGAACCTTGGTACACCATTTACATAAAATCGGACGAAAGTATATTAGGGGGCTATATCTAAATCTGAACTGATTTTCAGGAAACTTAACGCACATCATTCTAGAGGCAATTCAATGGGCTATTGCCAAATTTCGTGCAAATCGAAAAATATATATAGGGACTTTGGTACACCATTTATATAAAATCGGACGAAAATATATATGGGGGCTATATCTAAATCTGTACCGATTTTCAGGAAACTTAACACACATCATTCTAGAGCTAATTCATTACGCTTTGCCAAATTTCGTGCACATCGAAAGGTATATAGGAACCTTGGTAAACCATTTACATAAAATCGGACGAAAGTATATTAGGGGGCTATATCTAAATCTGAACTGATTTTCAGGAAACTTAACGCACATCATTCTAGAGCCAATTCAATAGGCTATTGCCAAATTTCGTGCAAATCGAAAGATATATAGGGACTTTGGTACACCATTTATATAAAATCGGACGAAAATATATATGGGAGCTATATCTAAATCTGGACCGATTTTCAGAAAATTTAACACACATCATTCTAAACCTAATTTAGTTCACTGTGCCAAATTTCGTGCAAATCGAAAGATATATAGGGACTTTGGTACACCATATACATTAAATCGGACGAAAATATATATGGGAGTTATATCTAAATCTGGACCGATTTTCAGGAAACTTAAGACACATCATTCTAGAGCTAATTCATTACGCTATGCCTGACTTTGTTACACCGTTTACATAAAATCGGACGAAAATATATATGGGGGCTATATCTAAATCTGGACCGATTTTCAGGATACTTAACACACATCATTCTAGAGCTAATTCATTACGCTATGCCAAATTTCGTGCAAATCGAACGATATATAGGGACTTTGGTACACCATTTACATAAAATCGGACGAAAATATATATGGGAGCTATATGTAAATCTGAACCGATTTTCCCAATTTCAATAGGGTTCGTCCTTTGGCCAAACAAATGAGCTGTGCCAAATTTCATCCAATTCGAATCATAAATGCGACCTGTGCTTTGTTCACAATTTAACATGGACAGACAGACGGACGGACGGACATGCATAGATCGTCTTAAAAAGTGATTCTATGCATATTTTCAAAAGGAACCATGTGTCTATCTCGCTTCCTTTTGCCTGTTACAAACATATGCACAAAGACATAAGACAAACATATGCACAAAGACCCTGTACCACAGAGTGGTGAAGGGTATAAAGAGAAAGTTTATTTCTAGCATAGAAACCAAGGGAACAAAAGGGAATCATCCAACCAGCATGTGGCTGTGTGTGTGTGGTATGTTCAAATATTCACACATCCTTACACCTACAAATCCTTTATATGAAGTGAAAATGCATAAACTTTGAAAAGGAAACCAAAAGTTGTAAAAAAATACACAAACAATATTTATGAATAGCATATGAAACATTGTTTTTTAATACCCTACACCCATTTTTAATGGGAGGATAAAACATAGATAGCCGTAGACAGAAATATTTATTGTCATGACAATTTCGACTGACACCCTTCGTCAGCAGAAAAATGTGTATTGCTTTGAAATATATCAAATCGAGTGTGTAAAATGTTTTATGTATGTAATTTTGACAAATATGGAAAAATACCAAAGTCGGAGGGGTTCGACTATCTGGAACGGATAAAAACAAGCCCAAGTATAGAAAATGGAACAATACTGTCGTCAACAATATATTGTCATTTTTTAACACGAAATTAAAGCATTTTTCGGCTTCGTTACGAACCTTGTTGGACCGCATTCCACAAATTGTTGGGAACAATTCGAGGTATTGAGATATGTTCGTGATGAGGAAGGAATAAGATCCGAGAACTTCGCTCACTAGGAAGACGATGTGCTACTTCGGTCTACGTTTAGGCATATGTTCCACAATTTTTAAATCTTATATGGGGGTAGGCCCCATATAAGGTTACCCGAATTCGCTGTAATTTTGTATTTTGTACTCGTATTTGGTAACAAATATCCCTCCCAAAAATTATTTATCCAAGCCCATATCAAGTAGGTAAATATCAGGCGAATGTAATGTCCGACTTGAACCAAATTTTGCAGTCCAAGTAGGAAAATGGAATCCATTGATCCACACTTTCTGATAACTCCCTTAAAAAGGGTCAACATTTTCAATATTTATAAATCCAATATCAGGCGAATGAAATGTCTATTTAAGGGGACCCCCCCATTCTCGGGGACCCCCCCATTCTCTCAGCAATCCCTACAGGTCAAAATTTTTGTTGATATAATTCGAATCTACATTGATTAAAGAATGTCTCTACAAAATTTCAAGTGAAAATCTCAAGAACTCTTGAAGATATAGCCGATTTATTGTGTCAGCATCAAGTGACAGCTGAAGGGCTTCTCAAACTTTAAACGCGTTTTTCTCTAAAAATTTTTTTGTGAATGGCGGGCACGATAACTCTAAAACTAATAATCCAATCGGTTCCAAATTTTGCAACGTTTCTCTGGGAGTGAATAGCTCTCGTATGAACTAGGATAAAGCCAATCGGTGAAGATATTCCTTATTTTTTAACTTGGTTTTTGGCAAAAAATCGGCGATTTTCCAAAAATATTTTTTCAAAGGTCCACCATTTTGTTAGTTTTAGAGCCAAACCAAACTTGGTACAACATATTATCTTTACCAAACCTAGATCAAGTAAGGTCAGTAATGACGGTAGTAAAGTCGGACTGGGCCGACTATATGATACCCTTCCCCACTTTGGGCATATTATACATATGTATCTTAAAAGACGTCGCATTTTCGAAGGAACATTGACAAGAAATTGAACGAACTTAAATATGTGAAACCGACTAACAGCAATCCCTACACAGCCTACACATGTCATTCTGCTACCTATGCTAAATTTTGTAAATCGATTTAAAGCAAACTTGACACACGCTATTCGGTATGCTGCACTGTTTAAAATTTAATCTCAATCAAACACCGATTGATTGTTTGGTGTACAATAAACATGAATAAGTCGAAATTATATATGGAAGCTATGCTATATCTATATTTGCACCGATTTCAATTTCAGTACGTTGTGTCAATTGGCCTAGCTAGGGGTCTTTAGTGCACCATTAAAATCGGACGAAAATATATATAGAAAATGTTTGTAAATCTGATCCTATTTTCACGAAAATTTGTACATATCATTCTAGACGTAAAAAAAATGTGACGAAAATATATATGCGTGCTAAATCTGAACCGATTTTCACGAAACTTAACACACATCATTCTAGACTTATCTAACGATCTTCAGGGACTTTGGTGCATCATTACCTAAAATCGGGCGAAGATATATATGGGAGCTATATCTAAATCTGAACCGATTTTCACGAAACTTTGCACATATCATTTTAGACATAATTAAGTACGTTGTGCCAAATTTCGTGCAAATCGAAAGATGTATGGGGACTTTGGTGCACCATTTACATGAAATCGGACGAAACTATATATGGGAGCTATATCTAAATCTGAACCGATTTTCGCGAAACTTTGTACACATCATTTATGATCCGAATTGGATGAAATTTGACACAGCTCATTTGTTTGGCCCAAGGACGAACCCTATTGAAATTGGGAAAAATTTGCGCTAAATTTGGCATAGCGAAATGGATTAGGTCTAGAATGATGTGTGTTATGTTTCCTGAAAATCGGTCCAGATTTAGATATAGCTCCCATATATATTTTTCGTCCGATTTAAGGTAAATGGTGCACCAAAGTCCCTTTATATCTCTCGATGTGCACGAAATTACGCTGTATCAAATTTCGTGCACATCGAGAGATATAAAGGGACTTTGGTGCACCATTTACCTTAAATCGGACGAAAATATATATGGGACCTATATATAAATATGAACCGATTTGCAGGAAACATAACACACATCATTCTAGACCTAATCCATTTCGCTATGCCAAATTTAGCGCAAATTTTTCCCAATTTCAATAGGGTTCGTCCTTGGGCCAAACAAATGAGCTGTGTCAAATTTCATCCAATTCGGATCATAAATGTGACCTGTACTTTGTTTACAATTTAACATGGACAGACGGACGGACGGAAGGACATACATAAATCGACTCAGAAAGTGATTCTATGCATATTCTCAAATGGAACCATAGGTCTATCTCGATTATTTTTGCCTGTTACAAACATATGCACAAAGACATAATACCCTGTACCACAGTGTGGTGAAGGGTATAAAAATATTTATGAATAGCATGGTAACATTCTAAGACGATCTAGCCATGTCCGTCCGTCTGTCCGTCCGTCTGTTGTAATCTCGCTATCTTTTGAAGGAATTGAGATAGGGTGCTGAAAGTTTGCATAGGGTTGTCTTTTGTCTACAGGCAGGTCAAGTTCGAAGATGGGATATATCGGTCCACGTTTAGGCATAGCTCCCATATAACAGTACCCCCCAATTTTCGATATTTTGGGGTTCTTGGGAGCGTTTTTCAACCGAATTCGCTGAAATTTGGTACATTGGGTTCTTATAGGGTACTATATGACCCTACAAAAAGTTATAAATATAGGTCCACTTTTTCTGGTTGCCCCCATATAACGGTACTTCCTAATTTTAAGTATTTTGGGGGTTTTGATCGTATTTTTCCACCGAATTGGCGTTAGGAACCAAATCTCTCCACAAAAAATTATAAATATAGGTAGTACCTATTAGGTACATTTTTTCGGATACCAACATATATGGGTACCCCCCAATTTTCGGTATTTTGGAGTTCTTGAGCGCGTTTTTCAACCGAATTTGCTGCAATTTGGTATTTTGTAGTCGTATATGGTAACAAATCTCCCTACCAAAAATTGTTAATATTCGCCCCCTTTTTGGGGTAGTCTGCATATAACCCCCTTTTTATATTAAAATAGTTATCTGATTTGTTGCGCGTTTTGAGTTTGGTTCTATGACTCTTTTGTAATCATAGAGAGATAAAAAATTAGAACGCAAGGTTCGATAATGAACTATAGCCGCATTTAGACCTAGCACCTAACTGGATTCCAGAAGGAGTGGACCGATATTCCCCATCTTCGAACTTGAACTAAGCTTGGAAGAAATAATAAGATGGGCAAAGTTCGGATGAAATCTAAATTTTCTGAAACGGATTTGGTCCAAAGAAACATAGGGTTTAAAACCAATATTTGGATGAGGCACATTTTCATCGTGTAAAGTGTATACACCCTCATTAGCCATAAGGCTGAGGGTATAATTATCCTTTACAAATTTCTAAAACTTTTATTATGGTTTACATAATCCCTTTTTAGAAATGTCAGTATAGGTCCACTTTTTGGTATGTTCCCTATATTTTCATTTCTAGTACCTGTCAATGGCCGGCCGACCTTACCGCTTTTTCACTTGTTTATATTAAAATAGTTATCTAATTTGCTCCGCGTTTTTGGTTTGTTTCTAAGAGTCTGTCGTAATCATTTAACCTGCGGAGGATATCGAGATAAAGCTAGAACGTAAGGTTCGATAATGAACTATACATAAACTATTACTCGCATTTAGGCCTAGCCCCTGTGTGGGAGGTATCAATCGGAGTGTACCGATAGTCCACATCTTCGAACCTGAACTAAGTTTGGAAGAAATAATAAAATAGGCACAGTTTGGATGAAATCAAAATTTTATGGAAGATGGTTCACATTATGGTTTACATAATCGCGTCGTAGAAATGTCGGTATTGGTCCACTTTTTGGTATTTTCCCTACATTTTCATTTCAAGTACCTGTCAGTATATCTATGGTGGAGGGTATCCAAAGTTCGGCCCGGCCGAACTTAGCGCTTTTTCACTTGTTAATATTAATAGGCGATTCTATATTCTTTACAAAGTCTATATCAAGGCACCCCAGATATGGTCAATATTTTATATACTTGTAAAATTTATTAAATTCAATAAACGATATATGTGTATCAATCGGACTATCCTTGGGAGTTGGTGCACCATTTATATAAAATCGGATGCAAATTTTGTATGGGAGCTATATTTAAAACTGAACCTATTTCAACCAAACTTCACAGAAGTATGATGTATTAAAGATCGTCATCGCCAACATTCCTAAAATAAGTAGGTTGACACACCTTTACGAAGATATTCCACGCGAGAAGTTGCCAAAACACACACTTTTATGTCGGCATAGTTGTTGCTCATGCTCTCACGTGTGTTCTTCAATTTGCATATTATTCGACAAGTGCTTCTCTATCTTCTGTGTTCCAATAATTTTATGATAATACCCTGAGTCGAACTAAAAAGAACGCAATTCAGCAGTTCAGGTGTTACAAAATATGTACATTCATATCAAAGTATGGAATTTGTATATGAGTAGAATGTTCCGTTCGCTTATAACGCCTCTATAGATCGCTTTGCAATTCTATTCGGGGAGAATTGTATAATTTCAGATAGAAACATTTCAACATCAATGATTCAAATGAATGATCTTCAAATAAATAAAATCAAATTCTATGCCTTCATAATCATGAAGATTGTATTGTATTTGCTTGTCATTGCCTTAACAAGTCAAAGGTCATTGATGTGATACGTGAGGTATTATGTTGATGATGATTTTCAAATGTGCAGCAGCAACACCCCCATCATCATCACATCTCAAAACAAAATAACCACAAGCATGTCCTTATATGTATTTACAAGGAAATCGTCATATCTTTGGCTGTGTTTGCCACATCTGAAATGTCAAATGTCTTGCGTATCCTAGGTGCTGGTGGTGGCGGATAACCTATTGCCTGGCTCATTTTCTAGGCCTTAAAAGGTCAATAAAATAAAATATTTTTATTCAAACATTTTTTACGATGGCAATAATATCACAATGACTGAAGGTGTGTTTGTTTGTCCTAATTTCCTGGGTGAATGGATATGCATGTTTAAGGACTGAAATGCTATGGCCAGGAGGTAACAAGGTTGGTTCTAGGAAATATTTATCTGTACATATATTAATAGGAACGTATAAATATATACAGTGGCGAGCAGAAACGAGTACATGTTTGCATTTTGGACACTTTTTACGTCATAAAAATAAAACTTAAAAAGCTAATTCAAAAATCTTTATTGCATTTTATTGGGTATTTTGTACCTAACAAAATAACCTAAATTTAAAAATCTAACACTTAAATATAACTAAGAAAAAAATTAAGAAAACGTAATCAATCCAAATGTACTCACTTTTACAAGGCTGCATTTTTTTTATAATGTGCACAAAGGAATGTAAAATCACGTTTTTATACCCTTCACCACACTGTGGTCTTTGTGCATATGTTTGTAACAGGCAAAAGGAATCGAGATAGACCCATGGTTCCTTTTGAGAATATGCATAGAATCATTTTCTAAGTCGATTTACGCATGTCCGTCTGTCCGTCCGTCCGTCCGTCCGTCAGTCCATGTTAAATTGTAAACAAAGTACAGGTCGCATTTATTATTCGAATTGGATGAAATTTGGCACAGCTCATTCATTTGGCCCAAGGACGAACCCTATTGAAATTGGGAAAATCGGTTCAGATTTAGATATAGCTCCCATATATATTTTCGTCCGATTTAAGGGGACCCCCCCATTCTCAGGGTCAAACATTTTGTTGATATAATTCGAATATAATTCGAACGTCCCTACAAAATTTCAAACGAAAATCTCAAGAACTCTTGAAGATATAGCCGATTTATTGTGTCAGCATCAAGTGACGGCTAAGGGCTTCTCAAACTTTAAACGCGTTTTCTCTCTAAACATTCTGTTGCGAATGGCGGGCACGATAACTCAAAAACTAATAGTCCAATCGGTTCCAAATTTTGCAACGTTTCTCTGGGAGTGTATAGCTCTCGTATGAACTAGGATAAAGCAAATCAGTGAAGATCTTCCTTATTTTTTAACTTGGTTTTTGGTAAAAAATGTTCCAAATATATTTTTTTAAAGGTCCACCATTTTGTTAATTTTAGAGCGAAGTCAATAATCCTAGTTCATACGAGAGCCAGACATGTATTCTTTCTAACACCGTTGGAATTTTCGGATTCCGATGTTCCAGTGAGGAGTTATCATGCCCGCCATCAAAAATAAGGACTTTTCTTTAATTACAAAAAACAACAACAAAACAATAACAAACATTTTTGTAAATTATTTTTCTTCTGTGCAAACTTACAAACCTTAACAAGCATTGGTATTGATTTACCAGCCCATTGAAATTCTTGTAAAATTAAAATCGAGAATGGGTGGCGTTCCCTTTAGAGAAATTTAAGAGAAATGGTGCACCAAAGTCCGTAAATAACTTTCGATTTGCACGAAATTTTGCACAGCGTACTGAATTAGGCCTAGAATGATGTGTGCCAAAGTTCTTAAAAATCGGTTCAGATTTAGATATAGCTCCCATATATATTTTCGTCCGATTTAAGGTAAATGGTGCACCAAAGTCCCTATATATCTTTCAATTTGCACCAAATTTGGCATAGCGTACTGAATTTAGCCCAGAGTAATGTCTGCCAAGTTTCGTGAAAATCGGTCAAGATTTAGATCTAGCTCCCATATATAGTTTCGCCCGATTTCATGTAAATGGTGCACCAAAGTCCCTATATATCTTTCGATTTGCACCACATTTGACATAAGGTACAGAATTGAGCCTAGAGTGATGTCTGCCAAAGTTAAGTTAAAATAGGTCCAGAATAAGATATAGCTCCCATATATAGTTTTGTCCGATTTCATGTAAATGGTGCACCATCGATTTGCACGAAATTTGGCATAGTGTACTGAAATTAGGCCAGACTGATGTGTGCAATGTTTCGTGAAAATCGGTTGAGATTTAGATATAACTCCCTTATATTATAGATTGATTTCAAGTAATTGACGCACCAAGGATCCAGTATATGGCTGATAGGAACAAAACGTTCTGACATTAGTATAAACTAACCTGTGACAAGTTTCGTTGAAATCCGTTCCTCATGTTAGTCAGATTGACATCAAATTTTGCACAACATACAAAATTGAACATAGAATTACGTAGTTGCGTTTTCGAGAAGTAAAGACATAATCCAACGGATGACCTATTGATATTTGTTTGAAGTCGATTCACAGTTAGATAATTATCACATATTTTATTTCATCCACGTTAATAGTCCTGTTTAATATAACCATAGTGGTGAAGGGTATCATATAGTCGGCCCCGTCCGACTTTACTACTTTCCTTACTGGTTTTAAATCTTTTTATACCCTCCACCATAGTATGGAGGGTATATTAGTTTTGTTTTTCCGTTTGTAACGCATCGAAATAATCATTTCCGACCCTATAAAGTATATATATTCTTGATCAGCGTAAAATTCTATGACGATCTAAGCATGTCCGTCTGTCTGTTGTAATCACTCTAGCGTCTTAACGAATTGAGATAGAGCGCCAAAAGTTTGCACAGAGTCGTCTTTTGTCTGCAGGCAGGTCAAGTTCGAAGATGGGCTATATCGGTCCACGTTTAGGCATAGATCCCATATAATGGTATCCCCAAATTTTCAGTATTTTGAGGTTCTTGAGCGCGTTTTTCAACCCAATTCGCTGAAATTTGGTGCAATGGGTTCTTTTTTGATACCAAATTTCCCCTCTAAAAATTATGGATATAGGTCCACTTTTTCTGGTAGCCCCCATATAACGGTACCTCCCAATTTTCAGTATTTTGGAGTTCTTGAGCGCGTTTTTCAGCCGAATTCGCTGAAATTTGGTATAATGGGTTCCTTATGGATACCAAATTTCACCACAAAAAATTATAGATATAGGTCCACTTTAATGGTAGACCCCATATAACGATAAATCCCAATTTTCAGTTTTTGGGGGGTTTTGACCGGATTTTTTCACCGAATTGGCTGTAATTTAGTACTTTGAGTTCTTATTGGGTATAACATATCTCCACAAAAAATTATAAATATAGGTTCATTTTTTCGGGTAGCATTCATATAAGGGTATCCCCAATTTTCGGTATTTTGGGGTTCTTAAGCGCGTTTTTCAACCGAATTCGCCGAAATTTGGTACTTTGAGTTCTTTTTGCGCAGCAAATCTCTCCAGAAAAAATTATGAGTATAGGTCCATTTTTTCGGATAGCCCCCATATAAGGGTACCATCCAATTTCCGGTATTTGGGGTTCTTGAGCGCGTTTTTCAACAGAATTCGCAGAAATTTGGTACTTTGAGTTCTTATTGCGAAGCAAAGCTCTCCACCAAAAATTATAAATATAGGTCCATTTTTTCAGGTAGCCCCATATAAGGGTACCATCCAATTTTCGGTATTTTGAGGTTCTTGAGCACGTTTTTCAACCGAATTCGCTGTAATTTGGTATTTTGTAGTCGTATATGGTAACAAATCTCCCAACCAAAAGTTATTAATATTCTCCCCCTGTTAGGGGTAGTCCCCTTATAACCCCCCTTTTATACCCTCCACCATAGTATGGAGGGTATATTAATTTTGTGTTTCCGTTTGTAACACATCGAAAAAATCATTTCCGACCCTATAAAGTATATATATTCTTGATCAGCGTAAAATTCTATAACGATGTAGCCATGTCCGTCTGTCTGTCTGTTGTAATCACTCTAGCGTCTAAACGAATTGAGATAGATCGCCAAAATTTTGCATAGAGTCGTCCTTTGTCTGCAGGCAGGTCAAGTTCAAAGATGGGCTTTATCGGTCCACGTTTAGGCATAGCTCCCATATAAGGGTACCCCCCAATTTTCGGTATTTTGAGGTTCTTGAGCGCGTTTTTCAACAGAATTCGCTGAAATTCGGTACATTGGGTTCTTATTGTGTACCAAATTTCCCCACTAAAAATTATAAATATGGGTCCATATTTTCGGATAGCCCCCATATAAGGGTACCCCCAATTTTGCTGTATGTATTTTAGGGTTCTTGAGCGCGGTTTTCAACCGAATTCGCTGAAATTCGGTACTTTGAGTTCTTATTGGGTAGCAAATCACTATACTAAAAATTATAAATATATGCCAATTTTTTCGGGTAGCCCCCATATAGGGATACCCCCAATTTTCGGTATGTTAGGGTTCTTAAGCGCGGTTTTCAACCGAATTCGCTGAGACTTGGTACATTGGGTTCTTATTGGGTACCAAATTTCCCCACTAAAAATTATAAATATAGGTCCACTTTTTCTGGTAGCCCCCATATAAGGGTACCTCCCAATTTCCATTTTTTTAGGGGGGGGGGGGGTGTTTTGACCAGATTTTTTCACCGAATTGCTTGTAATTTAGTAATTTCAATTATTATTGGGTAGCAAATCTCTACACAGAAAATTATAAATAGAGGTCAATTTTTCGGGTAGTCCCCATATAAAGGTACCTGCAATTTTCGATATTTTGAGGTTCTTGAGCGCGTTTTTAACCGATTTCGCTGAAATTTGGTATTTTGTAGTCATATATGGTATATATATATATATATATATATATGGGACTAAGAACAAAAAGGTTGGGACATAACTATTAACAAATAAAACCCACTTTTGGGCTTGACCTGTCTATTAATTTAAGCCAAGCGAGAATATAATATACATACTTGATTTGCTATAACATCTAAGAAGAACAAACATCGTAGAATGTCTTCAACTTGACGGAATTTATTTCATTTACTTTTCGAATTAAATTTCGAATGGTCGAATCTGTGGTGACATCAATTATAACGATTGTTCCTACTGGAATTTTTTTGACAATTGTTGTATCCTAATTTAAAGAATAACACCAATAACTGTATTTATTTTAAACATCTTAACAACATAAATTATAATTGTTTACCAGTAACGCGATCAACTATTTTTTGTAGGGCGAAAATGCCAATAACTTGAAACACAAAGGCTAATCCATGATAACAACAGCCGTTAACAACGAACAAATATCGACAAACAAGAGCAACATGAAGAGGAGGAATAGTACTTCGGAATCAGTACATCAGCGGATAGTGTTATTGATTCGATTTATTCCAACACACAACAGTTAACCGCTCGTTCCCTCAACCTCTCAGCCTCGATATGGCAATTTGCAACATTTTACATATAACCCCCTTTTTATACCCTCCACCATAGTATGGAGGGTATATTAGTTTTGTTTTTCCGTTTGTAACGCATCGAAATAATCATTTCCGACCCTATAATGTATATATATTCTTGATCAGCGTAAAATTCTATGACGATTAAGCCATGTCCGTCTCTCTGTCTGTCTGTTGTAATCACTCTAAACGAATTGAGATAGAGCGTCAAAATTTAGCATTGAGTCGTATTTTGTCTGCAGGCAGGTCAAGTTCGAAGATGGGCTATATCGGTCCATGTTTAGGCATAGCTCCCATATAAGGGTACCACCAAAATTTTGGTATTTTAGGGTTCTTGAGCGCGTTTTTCAACCGAATTCGCTGAAATTTGGTACTTTGAGTACTTATTGGGTAGCAAATCTCCCTACTAAAAATTATAAATATAGGTCCATTTTTTCGGACAGCCCCCATATAAGTGTACCCCCACTTTTCGTTATTTTGAGGTTCTTGAGCGCGTTTTTCAACCGAATTCCCTAAAATTTGGTACTTTCTGTTCCTATTGGGTACCAAATCTCCCTACTAAAAATTTTAAATATAGGTCAATTTTTTCTGTTACCCCCCATATAACGGTACCCCTTAATTTTCGGCATTTTGGGGTTCTTGAGCGCGTTTTTCAACCGAATTTGCTGAAATTTGATACATTGGGTTCTTATAGGGTACTAAATGTCTCCACAAAAAATTATAAATATAGGTCCACTTTTTCTGGTAGCCCCCAGATAACGGTACCTCCTAATTTTCAATATGTTGGGGATTTTGATCATAATTTTTCGCCGAATTAGCTGTAATTTAGTATTTTGGGTTCTTAATAGGTCCCAAATCTCTCCACAAAAAATTATGAATATAGGTCCATTTTTTCGGATTGCCCCATATAACGGTGCCCCCAATTTTCGGTATTTTGGGGTTCTCGAGCGCGTTTTTCAACCGAATTTGAATTTGAATTTGGTATTTTGTAGTCGTATGTTGTACCAAATCTCCGTACCAAAAATTATTAATATTCGCCCCCATTTTGGGGTAGTCTCCATATAACCCCCTTTTTATACCCTTCACCACACTGTAGTACAGGGTATTATGTCTTTGTGCATATGTTTGTAACAGGCAAAAATAATCGAGATAGACCCATGGTTCCTTTTGAGAATATACATAGAATCACTTTCTAAGTCGATTTATGCATGTCCGTCCGTCCGTCCGTCTGTCTGTTAATGTTAAATTGTAAACAAAGTACAGGTCGCATTTATGATCCGAATTGGATGAAATTTGGCATAGGTCACTTATTCGGCCCAAGGACGAACCCTATTGATCGGTTCAGATTTAGATATAGCTCCCATATATATATTTAACCGATTTCATGCAAACGGTCCCTATATATCTTTCGATTTGCACGAAATTTGGTACAACCTAATCATTTAAGTCTAGAATGATATCTGCCAAGTTTCGAGAAAATCGGTCCAGATTTATATAGCTTCCATATATAGTTTCGTCCGATTTCATGTAAATGGTGCCCCAAAGTCCCTATATATCTTTCTATTTGCACGAAATTTGGCATAACGTACATAATTGAGCCTAGAATGATGTCTGCAAAGTTTCATGAAAATCGGTCCTGATTTAGATATATCTCCCATATATAGTTGCGTCCGATTTCATGTAAATGGTGCACCAAAGTCCCTATATATCCTTCGATTTGCACGAAATTTGGTACAGCCTAATCATTTAGGTCTAGAATGATGACTACCAAGTTTCGTGAAAATCGGTCCAGATTTAGATAGATATATCCCCTTTTATTAAAGATTGATTTTAAGTAATTGACGCACCATATATATTTTCGCCCGATTTCAAGTAAATTGGGCATCAAACTCCTCATGTTTGACAGATTGACATCAAAGTTTGCACATCGTACAAAATTGAGCATAAAATTATATAGTTACGTTTTCTAGAAGTACAGACATAGCCCTACGGATGACCTATTTATATTTGTTTGAAGTCGATTTACATATTTTATGGATATATCCAGGTAGATTCACATTATTACATACATTATTTCATCCAATTTCATGTTCTAAGTCTCTGATGTAATCCCTTCACCTGTAGGATATCGAGATAAACAAGTAGAACGTAAGGTTCGATGATGAACTATAACCCACATTTGGATCTAGCCCCTGTATGGAGGTTCCAAAAGAAGTGGACCCATATTCCCCATTTTCGAATTTGAACTAAGATTTGAAGAAATAATAAGGTGGACAAAGTTTGGATTAAATCAAATTTTTTTTTAAACAGATTTGGTCCAAAGAAACATGGGGTCTAGAACCAATATTTCGATTAGCCACATTTTCACCGTGTTAAAGTGTATACATCCTCAGTAGCAATAAATCTGAAGGTATAATTATCCATTAAAAATTTCTGAATTTATTATTTTTGTTTACATAATCCCTTTTTAGAAATGTCGGTATAGGTCCACTTTTTGGTATGTTTCCTATATTTTCATTTTTAGTACCTGTCAGTATATCTATGGTGAAGGGTATCCAAAGTTCGGCCCGGCCGAACTTAACGCTTTTTCACTTGTTTATATTAACATAGTTATATGATTTGTTCCGTGTGCTGCGGTTGGGTAGTCGTTACGGGGAATAGTCAATTTTTATCCTACAAAGACTATTTAGCCATCTGTTGCAAGCATTCCGCCTTCTAAAGGTATTGTGATAAAAGAAACCTCAAACATGACGACAATGAAATATATCGGCAGACATTTAGGCATCTCCTCAATATAGTGATACCTCCTGAAGGAAAGAATTGAGATAAACAATTAAAATATTGGGTTCAATATTGGCATATACCGGTCATTAATTAGGCATAGCCCACATATAATGATATCCCCAAATATTTACCATTTCCGTACACTATGTAATCAATATTAGTCCCCCTTTAGGCATAGCCTCATATAACGTTGTAATCTAATTTACAGTAGTTTGAGGATTTTATACTCTACCATGCGTTATCAGTCCACTTTTTGGATCTTGCAGATTTTAGGAAAAATTCCCATTAAAAATTGCTGATGTTTGTATTTGGTGTACATAATGGTTTACATAAATCGATTTGTAGAAGTATCGGTATATACCCAATTTTTGGTATGTTCCCTATACTTTCATTACATGTATCTGTCAGTATAACTATGGTGGAGGGTATCCAAAGTTCGGCCCGGCCGAATTGCTTTTTTGAATTTGAATTTGCTTTTTTTATGACGTAAAAAGTGTCCAATGTACAAACATGTACTCATTTCTGCTCGTCACTGTATGTGCAAACAAAAGTCCAAATTTATTACTGTGAATGGCATTAATGTGTTAATATCCTTCAAATGTTGTTTTGAAGACGTCTTCATCTCTGAGGGTTCTTAATAATAAAATAATTTTCTCATAGCAAAACCCTAAAACAGAAAAACATTGCAAAACTTCGATCATTAACCTCGACTCGAAAGAGATAAAATTGACTTCAAAAAATATTTATATTTGTTGCACAAAATTTTAATTTTCTCGACCCACCTAATAAGACTTTCTATATTTTGTTTTATTTTTTTCAGTTAATTGTTGAAATAAACAGTCATGTGGCGTTATTTCGTGATCTACTAATACACGTGGGTCAAGCCAAAGACTGTCCAGAGTTGCGAGAAAAAATACGAAAACTGCGGAGAACATGTGTTGAGGCTTTCAAATACACCGAACAGATATTAATGCCACAAGTAAAAAAGTAAGTATTCATCCTTATGTCGAATATGTAAATAGGAGTCACGACCAACTTTGTTATGAACCGATTTTCACGAAAATTAACACAGATCATTCTAGACCTAATTCAGTACGCTGTGCCAAATTTCGTTCAAATCGAAAGATATATAGGGACTGTGGTACACCATTTACATTAAATCGGACGAAAATATATATGGAAACTATATATAATACTATATCTAATTTAACACACGTCATTCTTGACCTAATTCAGTACTTTATGCCAAATTTCGTGCGAATCGCAAGATAAATAGGGACTTTGGTGCCCCATTTACATTAAATCGGACGAAAATATATACGGGATCTATATCTAAATCTGGAATGATTTTCGCAAAACTTAGCACACATCATTCTAGACTTAATTCAGTACGCTGTGCCACATTTCATATAAATCGAAAGGTATATCGGAAAATTGGTGCACCATTTACATAGAACCGGATAAAACTATATATGGGAACTATATCTAAATCTGAACCGATTTTCGGTATCGAAACTTGGTACACATCACTCTGCGCCTAATTCAGTACTCTATGTAAAATTTCATGCAAATCGAATAATATATAGGGACTTTGGTGCATCATTTACCTTAAATCGGACGAAACTATATATGGGAGCTATATCTAAATATACAGACGGACAGCCTACAGACGGACGGACGGACATGCATAAATCGACTCAGAAAGTGATTCTATGCATTTTCTCAAAAGGAACCATGTGTCTATCTCGTTTCCTTTTGCCTGTTACAAACATATGCTCAAAGACATAATACCCTGTACCACAGTGTGGTGAAGGGTATAAAAACGCTTTTAAATTCGGCTAGGGCGAACCTTTCATGGAAGTACGGCAAATATGAACATCATTGTCATACATTATTTATACTTAATAGGTTTTAATGTGACTATTTATTTGGAAGAAAAGGCTAATATACCCTGGATCTACGGTGGATAGAAAAAAGTTTTATGGGAGCTACAGGGGAACGTTTACTGAATAAGTTAAATAAACTGTTCTATTATCAGTAAGCGATAAGGTTGACCAAGCCAATCTATCGCATCACAGAGTTTGCATTTTCAATTCCTTTAAAATACCGTGGCCTTTATATGGGGGCAAAGCCATTGTAAATAGGTTGTTTATACACTGACCAATTTAACAATGAAATTACAGACATGTGTGTGCCTTTGTATGGCACCTATCTAATTTTCATCCACCAATTTGGGGGAATGGTGCACCTAAAGCGTGCACAATACTTACAATAGGAGGTGACCTTTTCTATGGCGACGTTTTTATGATAACACCACGGAACTCTAACTTTGGCCGATTTGGCATATTTTCCAATTAATTGCCCTTTCCCGTGTGGTGTGATTTTCAGCTTATAATTGTGAACTTAGGGTGTCTAAAGAAAGATGCTCAATAAAGTGTTTGACCCATTCATATCCCAAAGGACATCTGATCATAACAGAAAACTATAGGCGACGTCCTGGACCATAGCCTTAACTTCATGTGTTTTTCTCAAACATGTTTTTCACCCCAAAAGAACGCGAAATGGCAAATTATTAACACTTCGGTAGGAATGTATGCCTAGAATTATCACATTTTAGGAGAGCCCTCATATAACGCTATGCCCTTCGGCATTTTGGGGAGCTTGAGCACATGTTTCAACTAATTTGAAAGCAAAGTAATGTTTTGAATTTTGATTGATTGTCATATAATGGCAACCCTCATTGCTCGGTATTTTGGGAGTTTTTGACACGTTTTTTTAACACATTGGCTGTAATTTGATTTTTCAGTGGATTTCTCAGATGTGCCAAATCTTTCTACCAAACATGATCAAAATCGGTTCAATTTTTAGGGAATCTCCCACACAACGCTACATCCCAAATATCGGTATTTTGCTGAGCTTAGACACGTGCTTCAACAAAATTAGCTGAAATTTTCAATCTATAGTACCAATCGATGGGGCTTTAATTTGGTATAAAGGGTTCTGGAAGCCTGAATTACATAGAAATATGTGCGTTGTTTTGATAACAGCTTCACTCCTTTTTCGGTATTAATAAATTTTCACCCCAATTTCTCAATGGTGAATACAAATTTAATTTAAAAAGGTAAGGAAAGTTCAAAAGTGTTCCGATCCGACTATATGATACCCTTCACCACCTTGGGTACATACAAGAGATACTCATATGTACAATATCCTTTAGATAGAATAGACATAGACATTGAAGTGGAATCGGACGAAATTAACTGCGTGGAGTACATAGACATTTGAACTAAATAAAAACAACCATTCACATACCAACCTATAGTAACTTCAATACGCTATGCAAAATTTGATCTCAATCGGACAAACATTGACAGTATGGAGCACTATTTACATAAAACACTGTGCAGCACTAAAATCTTGAACCAATCGAGACCCCCAAAATCTTGAAGCTTGTGATGGTGGAAGAAAATCCCTAGCTGGGTTTTGCATTATTAGCTAAGTTTTTTTTTTAATTAATTTTTAAAATATTCGACTGGGGGTGGATTTAGCACAATTTTCGAATAATACTATATCTATATCTCGTAAACTATTCGAAATATTGCTTTTCTCTCTTAAGCAATATTTTTCCTCTTAATTAGATCTAAAAAATTTCTTTTGAGATAAAATCAATAAAACAACACCATCATACTGAAAATAGCACAACTGCAAGAAAATTAAAATTTCGACTTACTTTTTCCATGTTTAATTTTTACTTCAATTTTGTACCTATTTATTGAAAAAAGCATAGCAATTTTTATTTCTATAAACATACAATTGGGAGTGAATTTCTTTGGTTCATTTTGATGAATTTGTGAGGCTATAACTATGTGAAGGAGTCAACCAATGAAATCGGGGTTTTAAGAAGAGTTGTTTGATTTGCTATTGGCTATCTTCTTGTCATATATTGTTTGGTCAAGTCAGTAGCAGTTTCTGAAATAAGTGTGAAAAAACATGGAAAAAGTATGTCGAAATTTTAATTTTTTTGCAGTTGTGCTATTTTCAGTATGATGTTGTTGTTTTATTGATTTTATCTCAAGAGAAAATTTGTAGACCTAATTAAGAGGAAAATATTGCTTAAGAGAGAAAAGCAATATTTCGAATAGTTCACGAGATATAGACTATAATAAGTACGTATTATTCAAAAATTGTGCTAAAATCCGCCCCAGTCGAATATTTTAAAAATTAATTTAAAAGAAATCCTTAGCTAATAATGCAAAACCCAACTAGGGATTTTCTTCCACCATCACAAGCTTCAAGATTTTGGGGGTCTAGATTGGTTCAAGATTTTAAAGTTGAAAAATGTGTCACTGTGAAATCGGAGGAAAGTAAATATGGCAACAATATCTAAATCTGAAACGATTCCAACAAAACTTCGCATAAGTAAATTTGGACTTAATTCCGTACGCTGTGCAAAATTTTGTGTAAATCGGTCTAAATTTGACTATTTGGTGCCCATTTACATAAAATCGGACAAAACTATATATAGGAGCTATATCTAAATCTGTACCGATTCCAGCAATACTTGGCATATATTAATATATACCTTATTCAGTATTCTGTGCAACATTTTGTCTTAATCGGACCAATATTGGGAGTTTGGTGCACCATTTACATAAAATCGGACGAAGCTATATATCGGAGCTATACATAAATCTGAACCGATTTTCCAATTTCAATAGGGTTCGTCCTTGGGCCAAATATGTGACATGTGCCAAATTTCATCCAAATCGGATCATAAATGCGACCTGTACTTTGTTCAATTACTTGGACACATTTTTTGGTTCGCTACTCAATGAGACACCAAAGTTCCGATTCGGATTAAAAACGTACCCAAACTCCCAAACTTTTCAATTAAACCAGCAAGGAAAGTAGTAAAGTCGGACGGGGCCGACTCTATGATACCCTTAACCACTATGGGTATATTAAACAGGACTATTATCATGAAATTGGATGAAATAAAATATGTGATATTTATCTAAATGTGAATCTACCTAAATCTATGCATAAAGTATGTAAATCGACTTCAAACAAATATAAATAAGTCATACATTGGGCTATGTCTGTACTTCTACAAAACACAACTACGTAATTCTATGCTCAATTTCGT
>NW_026878814.1:0-24576 GCF_032173495.1 Musca vetustissima | reverse complement strand
TAAAGCGTTACAAATTCTTTGGGCTACACAAAGCTATAATATCCTGACAACATAGTTGTGTAGGGTATGAAAATTAACGCTAAAATAAATAAAAAACTAACATGATGGTCCTTGCAATTTTTTGTTTTAAATCCAGAATATCTACGTCGTTTTAGTCCTCAGGAAATATTTTCATTTTTTGGTTAAAATCTATGTCAGTATAGAAACACATTTTTTATAAACCTACAAAGCCATAGTCCCTGAAAAACTAAAAAAATATGCTTTGAGGCAACTGATTGTTATAAGTTTTTTTTAAGAAATCATTATCGTTGAAAAAACTATTTCTTAAAAATCTACACCGTGATACACTTAAGAAAAATACATTAAAAAACTATGTCTTTATAGCCCATGGAAAAGACTGGTATTATTAAACAATATCGATCGGTATAAATACCAGTATGTGGGCCCATATTTCCGGATGTTAAAACCAAAAATGAAAAAAACAACAAAATGCCTATTATGCCGTTAAAAGTCGACTTAAAAAATACAAATCCTCTGACAGACCTTTCTTGCCCTTAAGAGCCAAACCTCAAACATAATAATTCCACAAACTCTCCATTTTACCCTCGTTAAAAATTTTAATTGATAGCCATAATTACACATTTGCCCTGAAAAGGCTTGGCCATTGCAATTGATAAAAATTAAACGAAAGAAAAAAACTTGATAAAAGGAAAAAACATTATAGAATAAAATAAAATGAATGTATTTATGCCCTAGTCCCCAAAGAGAATACGGAAATGCCACAAAGAAAAATATACGGCGCAGATAGAAGGATGGAATACCCAGGACAATAACGTTTTCATTGAAAACAACAACAACAATTAAATTATCATAAAATTCATTAGAGTATTTAAACAAAGATCTCAACGTAAACCAACTGCTCAAAGAGTAATTTGTAGAAAGGGAAAGTAAAAGAAAAGTATGTTAAAAAAAAATAGTTCAAAATAAATATTTCAAAATTATGAAAATTATATAATTATTTGCACGTTAACAGACGTTAAAGATTTATTTTTATTTTTTTACTATTTAATAAGATATGCTAAATAAATTTTAACTAACAAACCATTTTTCTTTAGAAAATATTTTTATTTTATTTTTTTGTTTTAGTTTTAAGAGTGCAATTATGAAGAAAATTATATATGATTTCTTTATTTAAGAACAACAAAAAATTAATATAATTTATTTTTGATCCTAAAACTAATTTTATTATCTTACATCACGCATGCGCATGAAAACATACTTTTTGTTGGCTTTTTATTAAATGCATTATTTTTTTTAATTTTGATTTCAATTCTGGTTTTGTTGGTGATTTTAATTTGAAAAAAATCTTTCTTTTTATTTTCCTAAAAAATCACAAACAACAAAAAACTATAAACAAAAACCAATTCCATTTATAAAACTTTGCACCGTGCCACTCACGCTAACCCCATCAACTTGTAACGCCACACAACACCCCCTCTCACTCACACCAACCAACCAACCACCCACCATGTACATCATTTGCCAAAATAACCAAAAACAACAAACAAACTACTATCATCATCACTGTTAAAACAACGTGACATTATCATTTTGTCACATCACCCCAAATTCACATACACGCAACATCACTCACTCATCCACTCCTTAACTTTTGCAACGTGACATACACGCTACGTGTAAAAATGGTTATTTTAACACACCAAAAAATTCTATTTTCCACCAAAAACAAATAAAGTTGCCGAAGAAAAGGACAGTTGTTTTGTGAACTAAAGGCTCGCATTAATAATTATAGGAAAGGACCAAATCCTTCTTCTCGGTCTCTATCTCAGTTTTCTCATTACGCCACATTTAAGCGCATCACAAAAGTATTTTATCTCAACATCAGCCACGGCAGCAGCAGCGACAGGACAACATCCAAAATAGTTATTGCAGTCAGCAGAAAAAAACTATCAAAAGAGAGAAGAAGAAGACAACGCATCGCATCGCCAACTCATATTTCAGCCATATTTTGGTGTTGATAATTACACACACAAACACACACCTGTGTCATTTGTGTCTGCGTGTATGTGAGTGTGTCCGTCACGCTCTTGTTCACCTCTCTGACAAGTTAACATTAAAAAAGCCTCAAACTGGATTGCAATTATGGTTAGTAAATAATGGCATCATTATTGTTGTTGTTCTTCTTGTCGTCGTCGTCCGTTCGCCATATTGTTGTCCATTATTTTAATTGTTATTGTTTTGTTTTTGGAGAATCACACACATGGGTGTGTGTGTGAGTGTGTGTCACACAATTCAGCTTTATCAAGTCATCAAGTAACACACACACACCGACACAGAAACACAATGAAAAGGATCCTTGCCCTTTCTTTCCGGGTTTCATTGTTTTAAGTTGGCTCCGCTCTTACCCTCCCATAGTCTTGTCGTATGCCCCTCTCTTACCCACACACACACGCATTCATTTCATTATTATTGCTCTTAAAACATCCCACAAAAGCTCTACACATTAGTGGTTTGGCTTAAGATTTATCCCAACCCAGAGTGGTTGTGTCCCAGCCTCCGGCACAAAAACACATCTTAATTTTTATATTTTCTTTGAAATAGTTTCTTGATGGCAGTGCGGCTTAAAGTTTTCAAATTAACCACAGATGTCACTTTAATGGTTTTGTGAAAATATTCATAAAACAAATTTATTACTTCTTAAATAGAAGCATCCAAAAAAAGACGAGAAGTTTAAAATGTTCGGGTAGGAGTTTGAAAACTTAATGTGTTACTTTAATCGTCCATATAAAAAGTATGGAAATATAAATCACAGAGAAAAACTTAGACAAATAAGCTAGAAGTACCTTTTTACTAAAATAGGCAACAAAACTCTCTTTTAAGGAGACTGTCTTGAAAATATGGCAAAAACTATTATATTCAAAATTTGCACTAAAGAGGACATCATATAATTGATTAATTTGAAAGATAACAAGTGAAAAAAACGTTAAGTTCGATCGGGCCGAACTTTGGATACCCCCCCCCCCCACCATAGATATATTGACAGATACTTGAAATAAAAATATGGGGAAAATACCACAAAGAACATATACCGATAATTCTATAAACGTATTTATGTAAACCAAATAAAAATTTCAGCAATTTTTAATGGGGATTTTTCTAAAATTCAGTCAATTCGGTCGAAAAATCAGAATCCCCAAAAAACCGAAAATTTGGGACTATCATTTTATGGGGACTACTAGTAAAAGTGGGCCTATATTTATAATTTTAAGTGGAGTAATTTGGTACCCAATAAGAATCCTATGACAAAATTTTAATGAATTCAGTTATAAAACGCGCCCGAGAACCCTAAAATACCGAAAATTGGGGGATACCCTTATATGGGGGCTATCCGAAAAAATGGACCTATATTTATAATTTTTAGTATAGAGATTTGCTACCCAATAAGAAGTCAAAGTACCGAATTTTAGCGAATTCGGTCGAAAAATGCGATCAAACCCCCCAAAATACTGCAAAATTGAGGGTACCCTTATATAGGGGCTATCCGAAAATATGGACCCCTATTTATAATTTTTAATGGAGAGATTTTCTACCCAATGTAACAAATTTCAGCGCCTAAATGTGGACCGATAAAGCCCATCTTCGAACTTGACCTGCCTGCAGACAAAATATTTGGCGAACTATCTCAATTCGTTTAGACGCTATAGTGATTACAAAAGACGGACAGACAGACATACAGACGGACATGGCTATATCGTCATATAATTTTGCGCTGATCAAGAATATATATACTTTATAGGGTCGGAAATGATTATTTCGATGAGTTACAAACAGAAAAACAAAATTAATATACCCTCCATACTACGGTAGAGGGTATAAAAAGTATAAAATGTCAGTCGTTGGATGGAGGAGGATGTTGACTATTTTATGGGGGAGGTAATAGAAGGAGTAGACCAATGGGTCTCATCTTCCTACTTGGCCTAGGTTTGATAAAAGTAATAGGTTGTGCAAAGTTTGGTTCAAATCGGACATTAAATTCGGAAAATAAATATTGAAAACATAGACCTTCTGAGGGAGAGGTACCAAAAGGAGTGGGCCAACGGGACCTTTCTTCCTACTCGATCTAGGATTGGTAAAGATAATAGGTTGCACTCTCACATCGATTTCTTAGAGAGCCCAAGGGATGTATTCCAATTTTTGGCACATGTTGGGCGGTATCTCAGCCATATAATGAGTAATATTGGTTTCTAAGTGTTCAAGAGTTGAAGGTGTATCTGTATAAACACGGTATTTCGCGTAACTTGATCCTAGTGGACAGTGAACAACGAAGAGAAATTACGCTGCCTGAAATGTCTTCTTCAATAAAAAACCATATTCGCTCGAGTTGTGTGACAACAGGCCTTTCAATATGTTCCAGTCTGTTTAAATTTTTTCCACATTTTTTCAATTGCATTTGGACGACTATATAAACCATAATCTCTTCTTATAAACCAGAATCACAATTTTTGTAGAAGGTTTAGATAATTTGTATGCCTTATGAGGTAGTTAGGTAGGAAAAAGTGTGGCCTTCATCACACTCAGTTTCCAAAAATTGTAACTTATACCACTATTGACAAAATGGAGGATGGTAAGCCCTTTTTGGTGATGAACCTTTGCCGAATATAATATAATAAGGAATAAAAAGGTCTTTGGTTCCGATGTCAGCATTGCACGTCTGATGACTCTTTAATTCCACATTTTAACCGGCCAAAAAGGTGGTGACTTGTGTCGATATGCTCATATTTCCATGGTGAACAATAAATAGTCTTCTCTGTTCATTATACCCTACACAACCATGTTGTCAGTGTATTATAGCTTTGTGCAGCCCCAAGAGAGCCGCAAAATTTTGGTCCTAGACCCACCTTTAAGTGTACCAATCGTCATATCTCGACTAGCTGAGTCGATCTAGACATGTGTGTCCGTCCGTCTGTCCATTATAATTTGTAAACACGATACAGGCCACAGTTATGGACCAATCTTCACAAAATTTTGCATATAGGATGGGTTCTGGTCAATAACGACCCCTATTGTTTTTGGAAAAGATCAGTTAATATTTAGGGGATAGAATGGACCAAATACTACATTTTTGTCCGCTTTTCTGGTCGCTCCAGAGGCTGGAATTATTGCCCCAACACCGCGAATTGTTGCATGGAGAAGTGAATCGGGGCAAAGAATAAGCATGTCTGTTTTGATAAAGATCAGTCAATATTTAGCGGGTCAAATGGACCCTGATTTTGTGTGAAAAATGACAAAATGTGTATCCTATAGTGTATAGATTAACCCTTGAAGGACATAGACCCGAGAAGAAGGACTGTACTGACTGTACTACATTAAAAAAAAAAAAAACATTAAAAACGTTTTTGTCCTCTGTCCTTTTGTCCAACATCTGTTGAAAAATTTGCTTTAGACAATCAAATTACTCAAAAAAAGTGGAGCATTTATTTTAAATTGCAATCACTTTGTTCAGACAATTAGACTAAAACTTTAAAATATCGAAGAAGGGGAATATACATTAGATTGTAACCTCTTTACAATAAGTTCCTAGGAGTAGGAGAAACATATGAACATACACTTAATTTTCACTTGAATATTCGTCTCCACTATTTATTTATTCCACGCCTGTTGCAGAAATCAAAATACTCACATTTGTAGGAGATCGCAGTTTCGCTAGAATTATAAGGGGGTTATATATGACCTATACCGCATTTTATTCTTTTCTTCAACACCTCGTGTAAAGTTTTTGGACCACTGGTGCCGATATTCATATAAAACTGATCATCATATCTTTCGGATTCGTCTAGCAACAACATTGAAAAACCAGTGAGCGGAGCAGTATAGTCGGACGGGGCCGACCATACGATACCCTACACAACTACCACGAAACTCTAACTTTCTGCGGATGTTTTTTCCGAGCCTGGCCAATATTTCGTGATATTTGCAGCCTCTTGCCCGATTAGAGGTCAACAGCACCTCTTCCATAGACTGATATCTTTTCCGAAAATAACTAATATTCAGTACAAAATTTAAGTTTTTGGTCCACTTCATCCCAAAATTACTATCTGACCAGGGATATTAAATAATATCTGATTACGTAACCACCTGTAATCACCGACAATATAATTGGTACTAATTTAAAGTTCAACCACTCTTCTTAGATATACTATCAGCTACTCGGGTCTATGTTCTTCAGGGGTAAATATATACGCTATAGAATACAAATTTTGTAATTTTTCACACAAAAGTCAGGGTCCATTTGACCAGCTAAATATTGGCAGATCTTTATCAAAACAGGCATGCTTATTCTTTGGCCCAATCTCCTTCTCCATGTAAACTTTCGCGACGTTTGGGCCATAATTGCGACCTCTGGAGTGATCAGAAAATCAGACAAAAATTAAGTTTTTGGTCCATTTCATACCCTAAATATTAACGGATCTTTGCCAAAAACAATAGGGGTCTTCATTGGGCAGAACCCGTCTTACAAGCACAATTTCGTGAAGATTGGTCCATAACTGTGGCCTGCATCGTGTTTACAAATTATAATGGACAGACGGACGGACACACATGTCTAGATCGACTCAGCTAGTCGAGATATGACGATCCGTATACTTAAAGGTGGGTCTAGGACCAATATTTCGCGGTGTTACAAACTCTTGGGGCTACACAAAGCTATAATACCCTGACAACATAGTTGTGTAGGGTATAAATAGCAAGAAGTAGTATTCACAGGTGTATAACTTAAAGTACCTTATTCGTTCTTTATCCAAGTTATCCAGCGATATTACGTCCAGTATTATAAAAGATATAAAATTTGAGGATTTTATCAGTCGAATACAAGATTTTATGCTTTTAACTTTCAACATCAAAAGATTTCATTCGAAAGTGTCTGTCTCTAACAATATCATTTTCTTAATCAAAAATTATCGCTATTTCTTGGCAATTTTGGAGAATCGTTAAATTGCCTTCTTTTTCGCACCCAGGCGTCCCATAAAATGTTCAATTGGTGTTTTTTTATTTTTAAAGAGCAATTTCCTGGTATCTTCTTTCGAATTTTACGAACTCGCTTCACTTAAAGCGTAATGACAGATTTGATGGAACTCTCAACCGTAATTAGGGTCATTAGGAGACTATTAATTGTGTATACAATCCGCAAGTTTTGCCTTTTTTGCGACATCACGTTGTCCTTCAATCACGTAGCTTGCACCATTTTTCACAAAAAACACACTCACACACATACTCACAAAACAAGCCAACAAACACAATGAAGACACTCATTATTTGGCGCTAATAGCGTTTCGTTTTTAAGTTTTTTTTTTTTTTTTTTGTTCAGTTCCTTTCTAATGTTCTTTCTAATGTTTCCTGTTAAGTTTATTTTTGTTTTGTTTTACGTTAGCTTTCATTTTTTCAGTTTCTCTTTGTAAGCATTTTCTCTTTTGTTTCGTTTTGATTCTCTTCTAAACAACGCTATAATAGCAGCAAATCCAAAGACAAACAAAAATATATCCCGCCTGCACTGTTTTTTCTAAATTTTTCGTTTTATTTTTGTTTTCGAATTTGTTTTCTGTACTAACCCAACCAAACAACAATTCTACTCCCCACCCCCGGAAATCTCCCCCAACCAATTCACCTTGCCCAACCGAACCAAAAACAAACAATCAAACAAACCACATATTCCCCCTATTTTCTCACCCCCAAACCCTGTCATCATCCTCATGATATCATCATCATAATTGTATGAATTTCAGCAATGGGCAGTCCATACTACAGAGACATGGATGAGCCAACAAGTCCCGCGGGGGCGGGACATCATCGAAGTCGAAGTGCCAGTAATGTCACATGGTCTGGATTATCCAAGTAAATATTGAATTTTGTGACAAGCAGAAAATGTTGTGAATTTGAAAAACTAATCAAACGAAAATATTTTCTTTTCGATTTATTTTTATTTTCTTCGGAAGGAGCCCCCCGTTATCAGTCCTTGGATAGAGGTGGTCTGGTTGATCATCATGATCGTGAGTTCATACCCATACGTGAGCCCAGAGATCGTTCGCGAGATCGATCACTGGAGCGAGGTTTATATCTGGAAGATGAACTCTATGGGCGTTCGGCAAGGCAGAGTCCTAATCCGTTGGGTAAGTTTTAGATTTTAGATTATAATCCTTATTTTATTCAATTTACTGCAATAATTTCCAGAGAGACTTATTAATCAATTTTTATTCTATTGTCGTTCCTCTTCCATTTTATTGTATTCTCAGGTTTTAACTCGGGCATACCGCCAACGGATCGAGCGTATTTGGGCGATTTACAACATCAGAATACAGATCTGCAGAGAGAGCTGGGTCAACTTAAACGCGAATTGGAGTTGACAAATCAAAAACTCGGTAGTTCCATGCACAGTATTAAGACTTTTTGGTCACCCGAACTGAAAAAGGAACGAGCCCTCCGCAAAGAAGAAAGCGCGAAGTACAGTTTGATCAATGACCAGCTGAAATTGCTAAGCACAGAAAATCAGGTAAGTTAATGGATATTTATTTACTACATTACGTATGACCCTGGAGGGTATGTAGTGTGAATTATGTGACCTTTGGCGTCATATCTTGAAGAGCCAATGACTTCTGACATCATCAGGACCATTCCTAATGACTTCTGGCGTCATATTGATAATGACTTCCGACGTTATAAGTCTATAGCCATTTACTTTTGACTTCATCAGGTCCATTGCAAAGAACTTCTTGACATCATCAGGTCTTTGATGTCATTTTCAGCAGAGTCAATGACTTCTGACGTCATCAGGTCCATAGCAAATAAATTTCGATATTATCAGCTCTACAGCAAATGCCTTCCGACGTTATAAGAAGTCATCGGCTATAGAGCAGATGACGACAGAAGTCATCGGCCTCAGAACCAATGACCTCTGACGTCATCAGGTCCATTGCAAATGACTTCTGACATCATCAGGTCAATTTCTAATGACTTCTGACATCATAAGGTATATTGTCAATGACTTTCAACGTCATCAGGTCTATAGACAATGAATTTTGACGTCATGTGACGGAAGTCATTGACTCTAGAGATGGCGACGTCAAAAGCCATTCGGACATCAACAGACCTTGGTTATTGATGTCAGAAGTCATTATCAATAGAGCTTATGACGTCAGAAGTCATTAGCTCTCTAAAGTCAATGACTTCATTTCCAGCAGAGCTAATGACTTCTGATGTCATCAGGTCCTCTGACGTCATAAGCTCTATTGATAATGACTTCTGAAATCAATAACCAAGGTCTGTTGATGTCCTCTGATCTATTTATAACAAATACAGTTAGCATTTCTATTTCAAATGACTTCTGACGTCATCAACTCTATAACCAATGGCTTTTGACGTCGCCATCTCTAAAGTCAATGACTACCGACGTCATTTGCTCCATAGCCGAAGACTTCCGACGTCATCTGCTCTATTACCAATGACTTCCGACATCATTTGCTCCATAGCCAATGACTCCCGACGTCATCTGCCCTATAGCCGATGACTTCTGACGTCATTTGTTCTGTAGCCGAGAACTTCCGACGCCAGCTGTTATATAGCCAATAACTTCCCACGTCATTTGTTCTGCAGCCGTTGATTTCCGACCTCATCAGCTCTATAGCCGATGCCAATAGTCATAAATAAAATTTTCAAGGAAGCACCCAACCTAGACGAAATATTAAAAAAAATTATATTTTTCTTGGCGTCAAGATTTTATGGAATATTTTTCCAAGGTCTAACAAAGCGTGGAGTTTATAAATAATATTTCTATCGAGAATTTCTAAGATTAGGGTCTAACGAAGTTTTTATAACCTTCACCACACTATGGTACAGGGTATTATGTCTTTGTGCATATGCTTGTAACAGGCAAAAGGAATCGAGATAGACCCATGGTTCCTTTTGAGAATATGGATAGAATCACTTTCTGAGTCGATTTACGCATGTACGTCTGTCCGTTCATGTATTTTTGTTAACAAAGTACAGGTCGCATTTGTGATCCGATTTGGATGAAATTTGGCACAGATCACTTATTTGGCCCAAGGACGAACCCTATTGAAATTGGGAGAAATCGGCTCAGATTTAGATATAGCTCCCATATATATTTTCGTCCGTTTCAATGTAAATGGTGCACCAAAGTCCCTATATATCTTTCGATTTGCATGAAATTTGGTACAGAGTAATGAATTAGTTATAGAATGACGTGTTTTAAGTTTCCTGAAAATCGGTTCAAATTTAGATATAACTCCCATATATATTTTCGTCCGATTTAATGTAAATAGTCCACCAAAGTCCCTATATATATTTCGATTTACACGAAATTTGGCACAGTGTAATGAAATAGGTCTAGAATGATGTGTGTTAAGTTTCCTGAAAATCGGTTCAGATTTAGATATAGCTCTCGTATATATTTTCGTCCGATTTTGTCTAAATGGTGTACCGAAGTCCCTATATATCTTTCGATTTGCACGAAATTTGGCACAGCCTAATGAATTAGGTCTAGAATGATGTGTGTTAAGTTTCATGAAAATCGGTTCAGATTTAGATATAGCTTCTATATTTGACCAAATTAAAAATTTAGTATCGGTTGCATAATGACATTTTTATGGATCCAATTTCATTTTACTGGTCTTTTAAAAATTCGACGTCTGTTAGGATTCAACTGTTGAATATACCCAAAGTGGTGAAGGTATCATATAGTCGGCCCCGTCCGACTTTACTACTTTTCTTACTGGTTTAAAGTATATTTCTTCGGCGATTGACGAGAGTGTATTTTATTCTAATAACTTCCGTAGGCATGCATTTTTTAAGGACGAAAAGAACCACTATTTTCTAATGAATATATTTTCTAGGACCAACAAAGGCTTGAATTTTTCAATATTAATTTTTCTAGGGCCATATTTTTTAAAATCCTACATATTATTATGAATTCAGACCTATGAATTGTCATTGAAAAAAAATTTTTTATACATCTAGGCCTATGGATGGTCATTGAAAATATATTTTTTATAACTCCTGGCCTATGGATTGTCATTGAAAATATATTTCTTATAAATCAAGGCCTATGGATGGCCATTGAAAATATATTTTTTGTAAATCCAGGCCTATGGATGGTCAAAAAATATTTTTTTTTAAATCCACGCCTATGTTTATTGAAAAAAATATTTTTTTATTAATTAAAAGCCAATGGAAATATTTTTTAGAATACCACGCCTATGAGTGATCCTTAGAAATATATTTTTTTTATAAATAGAAGTCTATGGATCGTTCTTCAAAAAATATATTTAAAATTTAAAATATTTCTTAAAAAATGCAAACTTTCGGATAAAAAAAATTAAAATCCAGAATTGAGAACAAATGTTGAATACTTCAATTTGAATAGCCTTTATATAAATATTTATTGTTTTTTTAACTTTTCCAGAAACAAGCAATGTTGGTGCGTCAATTAGAAGAGGAGCTGCGTGCTCGTATGCGCCAACCGAACATTGAGATGCAGCAACAAATCGAGGCGGTCTACGCGGAAAATGATCATTTGCAGCGTGAAATTAGCATTTTGCGAGAGACAATCAAAGATTTGGAGTGTCGTGTCGAAACACAAAAACAAACTTTGATTGCACGCGACGAAAGCATTAAGAAATTATTGGAAATGTTGCAGGCCAAGGGCATGGGTGAGTGCTAAACTGAAAATTTAAAAAAAAATATTTACAGATATAAAAAACAATAACCCACAACAACAAATACACGGACAAACCAATTAACAACAATGTGTGGGTGTATAAGTGTGGTTGATAATCAGTGACTAAGGGCTTTATTAGATAAACAGACATCTTGTCGTGTGCGCTAGCAAAGTGGGGGAGAGGGTTTTGGATGTCAGAGAGATGTTAAGATGTTGCGACTGGAGGTTAATGATAATGAGTTTTAGCTTATTAGCAAAGGTAGTGATATGGTGTGCGGCGTGGGGGTTCAAAGATAAATATAATGAGCAAAGCAGCTACTGCAATAAGAAGAAACATAATTTGCCACAATAAAAATTAACAACATTTGCTCTAAACTTGACAGACTTGTTAAGAAATTCCAACAACTTGAGAGTTGTGATTTTTGCCGAGTAGGAGAGAGAGAATAAACTTTGCCAATTTGAAAACAAGTTTAATTAGAAATGCAACTCCACGCTTGGTGTGGGTGGAATTTTAAATGGGGTAATATTTTTCTTATTTTATAAGGACTTATAGAAGATCTGATGTAAAACCGATTAAAGTGTTTCTATTTATTCTATTAAGATGTTAAAAAACAGTCCTCATCCATAGTAGAAAATAACATTTGGGGGCTCCATGCTAAATATTAGCCAAACAATTCGGAAAAAATCAAAAAACGATGAATATTCATTATATATACCCTTCCAAATTACGTGGTATGAAAATCGTACTCATTAGAAGGTGAAATACCGAAGAACTCATTTTGTGTAAAGGTATATGGCTTAATATGTATTAACAACTGAACTAAAAACTTAGTCCCATATTTTTGAAACCACGAAATGGATATAGCTTTATATACCATAACTCTGGAAGCCAAATTTTCACATCTTTACCGACATTAATTTTTATGACATTTTATACAGGTTCTGGGTCGGGAACCTGTGATTTCCAAGGGTGTTAGAAAGAGTACATGTCTGGCTCTCGTATGAACTACGATTATTGACTTCGATCAAAAATTAACAAAATGGCGGACCTTTGAATTTTTTTTGTTTTTTTTTTTTGGAAATTTGCCTATTTTTGACCATCAGCTAAGTTAAAAGATAAGGACGTTCTTCCAGAGAAACGTGTCCAAATTTAGAACCGATTGGATTAATAGTTTTTGAGTTATCGTGCCCGCCAATCGTAAAAAACACAGCTTCGAGAAAAAATCCGTTTAAAGTTTGCGAATCACTCTTGTCGTCACTTGATGGTGACACAATAAATCGACTATACCTTCAAGAGTTCTTGAGATTTGCACTTGAAATCTTGTAGGGACATTCTTCAATTAGTGTAGATTCGACAAATTATATACAATTTTTTGACATCGAGAATGGGGATCCCCTTAACTCGATGTGTATATTACCTTTAATTATTTTTTCCATTAGAGCCGTCTCACTCCGATGGATGACTTTTGTCAATTGCGCTTCAATAAACGGTCCTCTTTTAAGGTCGGTTATCTTCCTCATCTTCTCAAATCCTTGCCTTCCCAGTAGACTGAAGCGGAAGTAGTCTGCCCTTAAAATTTGTTGACATCGAGAATGGGGGGTCCCCTTAACCCGATGTGCATATTACCCTTAATTTTTTTTTTTTCATTAGAGCCGTCTCACTCCGATGGATGACTTCTGTCAATTGCGCTTCAATAAACGGTCCTCTTAAGGGTCGGTTATCTTCCGCATCTTCTCAAATCCTTGCTTTCCCAGTAGACTGAAGCGGAAGTAGTCTACCCTTAGCCTTGACATTGAAGAACTGTCTAGGCCCACCACAAGTAGAGTTCTATGATCTTTCTCCTGGATGATTTGCCATTTCTTAACCAGCAGTGTACTGTTTTGTAGACCAAAGACTTAGGTGAATTCCGGTTCGACATTTCTGAGTTGCCGGGCTTCACGGAAGTTTGGAAGGCAGTGCTCTCCTTCTCGATATAAGAATCGCCATCGCCACAATCGGTCGGTAGGCTAGGCCTTCTCTTGCTATTAGTCGACGGGAAGTTATTTTTCTTTTTGCGGCTTAGGCGCTCGTCTACTCTTCCGCAGACCTATTCGTCTTCGCCAGTTGCGAGAAAGTGCAGGGACCGTCATGTTTGTCCTTTTGAGCATTGGCTTGTTTTTTCGATTCATTTTGACTATTTTTGGTTTTTGTACCTTGGATAAGTTTTAGTGAGCTTGGCGATTTCCTTGCTCATTTCATTTACCATATTATCAGCTTCTGTGTTTCTTCGGCATTCTAAGAAGTTGTATTTGCCATGTATTCATGATCACACTTGGAGTGTGAGTTTGAGTCCACACCTGTCTCAGAAGGTTGGGTTGAGGTTGCTCGTCCGCCGTGGTCCTTGAAATCAGATTCGTTTTTGCTAATTTGCCGTTCTGGTTGTGTGCTTGTACCCATGTCTGTAGGAGATGTTTGCTCACAATCAAAGGAAAGCAACGAGGCGTGTTCGTAGACAGATCAACGTCATCCGCCGGTACTGAGTTATTTAGGCTCTGTATTGTAACGTTATTTGTTTTTGTAACTTTTATGATTGTTTTTTTTTTTGGTTTTAGGGGAACACCCCCATAATCAGTTTTGGTCCGCGGGGCCAAAGTCCTAAAGGTGGGTGATCAGACTATCTCATTACCTCCAGTCCCCGCCACCTGGGAACGCAACCGCTATGAGACTGACAAACTCCCTCGTTTTTCCCTTATAACTCAATTTGAAAAATTTATTTTCTCCAACTGTGGCTCTCCTGCACGCTTCTAGAGTTCCGTGGATCATTATGTAGTTTGTTTAGTCCAGAAGTCAAACAGGGAGGAAAAAATCCCTATGTGGATGAAAGCTCTTGGGTAGTATAACTCTAAAATTCTTCTGCTTCGAGTTCATAACATTTTGAATAGGGTTCTCAAAGACAAAAGCTTAAATTTTGTTTGTTGATTTTTGGGTATATCCCGCATATATAGGCCCAGCCACTATATAAGTATTTTAATGGCTCAGGTACATGTTTATACCCTTCACCATACTGTAAATATATTTCATTATTATATTAAATATGTTGATAGTCTGTATGAAAAAAAGTCCGTCACTACAAGAAAAATCTGCTCTGAAAAGAAATGTTCTGATGTGATGCCAAATGTCACAACCTTGACACTGTTGAACTTAATTCGTAGATGCAATTTCGCAACAATAGTCGACATAAATACAACTTATCATTTTAATATGCCTTGGATGAAATTTGGCCGCTTTTTTTTATTATTTTTTATTTGGCCCAAGGACGAAACCTATTGATCGGTTTAGTTTTAGATATAACTCCCATATATATATATATATATATATATTCGTCCGATTATAGGTAAATGGTGCACCAAGGTACCTATATACCCTTCAATTTACACGAAATTTGGCATAGCGTACTGAATTAAGCCTAGAAAGATGTGTGTTAAATTTCGTGAAAATCGGTTCAGTTTTAGATATTGCTCCCATATATATTTTCGTCCGATTTAAGGTAACTGGTGCACCAAAGTCCCTATATATCTTTCGATTTGCACGAAATTTGGCATAAAGTACTGAATTAAGCCTAGAACGATGTGTGTTAAAGTACCTTCACCACATTGTGGTACAGGGTTTGTAAAAGGCAAAATGAAACGAGATAGACCCATGGCTTCTTTTGCGAATATGCATACAATAACTTTCTGAGTCGATTTTTGCATGTCCGTCCGTCTGTCTGTCCCTGTTTGTAAACAAAGTACAGGTCGCATTTATAATCCGAATTGGATGAAATTTGACACAGCTCATTTATTTGGCCCATGGACGAACCCTATTTAAATTGGGAAAATCGGTTTAAGCGACGTCAATTTTCAATTTTTTTTTTTGTTAGTTACGCCTTTTTGCATTTTAGCTAACGATATGTAGAATATACCCAAAGTGGTGAAGGGTATCATATAGTCGACCCAGTCCGACTATACTACTTTCCTTACGGGTTATTCCTTTCATTATGAAGTGACAGCTTTTGAATATGTTCACATCGGACAAAAATATATATGTGAGCTATATATAAATCTGGACCGATTTTCAGGAAACTTAACACACATCATTCTACAACAAATTCAGTACGCTGTTCCAAAATTCATTCAAACCGAAAGATATATAAGGACTTTGGGTCGTCATTTACATTAAATCCGACGAAAATATATATGGGAGCTATATCTATATCTGGAACGATTTTCAGGAAACTTGACACACATCAGTCTAGACCTAATTGATTACACTATGCCAAATTTCGTGCAAATCGAAAGATATATAGGGACTTTGGTATACCATTTACATTAAATCGGACAAAATTATATATGGGAGCTATATCTAAATCTGGACCGATTTTCAAGAAATTTGACACACAACAGTCTAGACCAAATATATATAAATATAAGATATATAGGGACAATTCATTACGCTATGCCAAATTTCGTGCAAATCGAAAGATATATTGGGACTTTGGTATACCATTTACATTAAATCGGACGAAAATATATATGGGAGCTATATCTAAATCTGCACCGATTTTTCTCAATTTCAATAGGGTTCATCCCTGGGCCAAATAATTGGCCTATGTCAATTTTCTTCCAATTCTGGTCATAAATGCGACCGGTACTTTGTTTACAATTTAACATGGACAGACGGGCGTAAATCGACTTAGAAAGTGAAACTATGCATATTCTCAAAAGGAACCATGTGTCTATCTCGTTTCCTTTTGCCTGTTACAAACATATGTACAAAGACATAATACCCTGTACCACAGTGTGGTGAAGGGTATACAAATAGGAATGCCTATGGAAACAAATATGTCTCCTTTAATCACCCTTTAAATAAGATAAAATAATTAAGCCATCTACACTATGGAAGGTATCTTACAGGATTTCAATACTGTAAACTTATGAACCACACAATCGTAAACGATGTAGAGTCTGATCAATCCAAACCAGACTTTTCTTTGTCCTTTACATTTAAATTTTCTGTACTTACATTTAACCTCAATTGTGAATTGCAATTATAATAATGTAATTTCGTTTTATTCTTCTCTTTTCCATTTTTATATATTTTTTATGCCACAACATTAATTGTGCCAAAATAAAAATATGTGTCAACAACATGAACAAATCTGCACCGAACCACACCAACCAACAACCTACCACTTGACCAGGTAAAGAAGAAGAACGTCAAATGTTCCAACAAATGCAAGCAATGGCCCAAAAACAGGTAATTATTTTGCAATGTTTTTTTCTTTACATTTTTGTTCCGATCGAAAGACACAAAATATTATTTGTATTTGCTTTTCTTCTCTCTCATAAAAGAAAAAAAAAATCAAACATAAGAAAAAATCTCAACAGAAAGTAAAAATCATAACAAAAAAATAAATAAATTTTTAATAGCAAAAAAAAATAATTAAAAAGAAATAAAATTTTGGTATTATTTCTTACAAAGAAAGAACAATCAAATGAAAAAGAAAAATAATGAAAATTACCAAAAATAAAAATAACTTCTTTACACAAGATAAAATAAAAATATTAGATTGAACATTAATTTCCATTATTTATTAAATGGATTTTAGGTTTTCCATTACGTTTTTGTGTTGAAATGTGATTTATTTAAATAATTGTTCGTTGTTCATATTTTTTTTCAATTTTACCAAACCAACAAATGTTTGGTTTTTGATTTGCCCAACAAAATAAAAAAGAGAATCCTTAGAAAGAAGAAAATTTTATAAGAAAAAAAAACTATTTTCTGTTCTGTTCAAATCTCTTTTTGGTTAATTAAATGTGTAATCACCACTTTTATACTCTAGCAGAATATATTTGCATACCGTCATGTATGTATGTATGTAACACAGTTAGAAGTCTTCGTTTCCATTTTTTTTTTTTATTTTCTTGGTTTTCGATTTAATTTCGTTTCATTGAAACTTTAGTTTTTCGTTGTTTCCATCCATTTGTTTTGATTAGGAAAATCATCACATGCCAAGAAATTATAAATAACATTTTCATTTGGTTTTCCGCCGTCTCCGCCGTTGTCGTCGTCCCCGCCTTCACCAAACATCATCACAAACTAACAACTAAAAAAAAAACAGAAATTCCACAACCAAAAAATATAGTAAAATAAAACTTAGCAATGCAAAACAAGCAGAACTCATTACTTCATTACATATTTCTTTTGTGATGTTTTTATTTCGGTATTTTTGGTGTTTTTATTATTCAAGATTAGTTTCATAAGAACATTCGCCTCCAAAAACAAAACCACCAATCATAACTCTTAACTGTTAAAACAAACTTCATATTCTGGTAGTAAAAACTAAAAAAAAAATACAAACCTGATGCAGCGAATGACAAACTTTCAACACCACCGTAGAACAAAAAAATATCTTATACACTTATCATCTAAACTTAGACAACCTCAACTGTTTTAGATATGATTCCACCTCATTTTGTGAAACAACCTCAAACCCTAAGAAGTTTCCTTTAACTACAAAATTGTGTTGTAGATTTTTTTGTTTTGGTAAAAAAGAAGTGGAATTTTTGACGATTAGTTCACAAGTTTTTATGGATTGTCTCTTTATTTTTTTAGCATTGAAAGCATTGGAGTAGCGAAAACAAATTTTCTAGGGAAGCAATTTTCAGTTTATTGTGGGAAATACTACATATATTCTGTACATTTATACTCATTCGTGCGAGATACTTTTTCCCGAAAGTTATACTTTTTTCAATACAGATAAAGACTACAAATTTTCAACTCTGTCTGTTGAAATCATTCCTTGGATGTTTTTTTGATTGAAAATGGGATATGTCGATCTACGTTAAGGTTATAAGGGCTATAACTGTACAGCCATTTTGGGTATGGCTGTAATTTGGCAGTTTAGGTCCTTAGTTGGTAGCAAATCTTCTTACAAAATGTTATAGTTGGTAGTTGGGCGGCATTCTATTAATACGACTTTAATGTTAGTTTTAAGGCGTAAATTCTATAATAGGGACCAATAATGTCTCCTTTACTCTTATTGTTATTAGTTCTTCGAACACATCTAGTAACTATATTTGTTCATATTTCTGAAATTTGCTCTTTTGAAATAGTATTATTATTATTATTTTTTTTTTTTTTTTTGAGGAAAATATTAAAAGATTATTTGGTTATAAAATAACGTACAGTTGGGCGCCATATTCTGTTTTTGTCTTACGCTGAAAATTCATTCAAAATATATTTATTTGTAAAAACAAATACCTTAATTTTTCTTCCGTTTTTATACCCTCCACCATAGTATGGAGGGTATATTAATTTTGTTTTTCCGTTTGTAACTCATCGAAATAATCATTTCCGACCCTATAAAGTATATATATTCTTGATCAGCGTGAAATTCTAAGACGATCCAAGCAGGTCCTTCTGTCTGTCCGTCTGTTGTAATCACTCTAGCGTCTAAACAAGTTGAGATAGATCGCAGGCGTTTAGGCATAGCTCTCATATAAGGGTATCCCCAAATTTTTGGTATTTTGGTGTTCTTGAGAGCGTTTTTCAACCGAATTCGCTAAAATTTGCTACATTGAGTTCGTATTGGGTACTAAATGTTGCCACACAAAATTATAAAAATTGATCCACTTTTTCTGGTAGCCCCCATATAAGGGTACATCCCAATTTCCAGTTTTTGTGGGGTTTTGACCGGATTTTTTTCACCGAATTGGCTGTAATCTAGTAATTTGTGTTCTTATTGGGTAGCAAATATCTCCACAAAAAATTATAAATATAGGTCAATTTTTTCGGGTAGCCCCCATATAAGGGTACCCCCATATTTTCAATATTTTGAGGTTCTTGGGCACGTTTCCAAACGAATTCGTTGAAAATTGGTATTTTGTAGTCGTATATGGTAACAAATCTCCCCAACAAAAATTATTAATGTTCTACCCTTTCTAGTGGTAGTCCCCATATAACCCCTCCCATATAACCCTTATAAATATAGGTTAATTTTTTCGGATATCCCCCATATAAGGGTACCCCCCAATTTTGGGGTTCTTGAGCGCGTTTTTCTACCGAATACGCTGATATTTGGTACATTGAGTTCTTAATAGGTTCCAAATCTCTCCACAAAATATTATGAATACAGGTCCATTTTTTCGGATAGCCCCCATATAACGGTACCCCCAATTTTTGTAATCATTTCAAATTCGCAGGATAGAGAGATAAAAAATTAGAACGTAAGGTTCGGTAGGGAACTATAGCCGCATTTAGACCTAATCACTGATTGGAGGTTCCAGAAGGGTTGGACCGATATTTCCCATCTTCGAATTTGAACTAAGCTTGGAAGAAATAATAAGATGGGCAAAGTTCGGATGAAATCTAAATTTTCTGAAACAGATTTGGTCTAAAGAGACATGGGGTCTAGAATCAATATTTCGATGAAGCACATTTTCATCGTGTTAAAGTGTATACACCCTCATTAGCCATAAGTCTGAGGGTATAATGATACTTTAAAAATTTCTAAAATTTTTATTTAGGTTTACATAATCCGTTTTTAGAAATGTCGGTATAGTCAATATAACTATGGTCTAAAGTTCGGCCCGGCCGAACTTACCGCTTTTTTACTTGTTAATTCTGTTTCCGTCCTGGGAGCTATATCTAAATAAGGACCGATTTTCACGAAACCTGGCAGACTTCATTCTAGGCTCAATTCAGTACGCTATGCCAAATTTTACATTTAATCGGAGGAAATATATATGGGAGATATATCTAAATCTCAACCGATTTTTAAGAAATTTAACACACATCATTGTAGACTTTATTCTGTACGTTGTGCCATATTTCGTGCAAATCGAAGGATATATAAGAACCGTTTACATTATATCGGACGAAACTATATATGGGTGTTATATCTAAATCTGAACCGATTTTGTCCAATTTCAATAGAGTTCGTCCTTGGGCCAAAAAAAATGAGCTGTGCCAAATTTCATCCAAATCGGATTATAAAGGCGACCTGTACTTTGTTTACAATTTAACACCAACGGACGGACTTGCATAAATCGACTCCGAAAATGATTCTATGCATTTTCTCAAAAGGAACCATGTGTCTATCTCGTTTCCTTTTGCCTGTTCCAAACATATGCACCAAGACATAATACCCTGTACCACAGTGTGGTGAAGGGTATAAAAAAACATTTACTGTTGTTCGCCAAGTTAAATTTAGGTTATCCGATAAGCTCTTTAAATGCATTAATTTAATTTTTTGGCTCTTTATGGCTATTTTTATGGCCCTAAGCGCATTTTTCAACAAAAGTGACTACATTTAGCATTACGAAGTGGCTGTGATTTTGAGTTCTGGGGTATTGTAAAAACTTATTTCCGAATATTTTCGATATAACTTTTTTTACATAGGCCTCATACAAAGTATTTTCGGTATGTTAAGGGTCCTAGCTCAAATTGTGAACCCATGTGCCTGTATATTACCGAACATTTCTCGACACCAATTCTAGAAACATTTTTTTCCACTTCATAGTCGAAAACATGGTTCTTAAACTTTTGTCTTACCTCGTTGTTTCTGGAATTTCACAGAAGACTTCAAATTGTTCGTCTAACATTGCTCAAGTGACCAGTCACCATATGACCACTTTCGCCTAAGAAATCGGCGATTATTTGCTTCGAAGCCTTTACGCGGACAATTTTTCGTTGGGTTTGGCTCGTCTTCGAAGACTTACACGATCGATGTCAGTTTTGTTTCTGGACTAATACGCATATATCTATGCCTTATGAAGCACGGCGATCTTACTTTTTCAAATTTCTTTCCAACAATTGTACGGAATTCATCGAGAACAATTTTTTACAACTAAGGGAAAGAAGAAATGCCCAAGGATACATTATAAGTTCCCCAATATATAAAAAATATTTTAAGGTTCGAACTTAGGTCCTCAGAGCAACACAGATGTTCTGAGTTTCCAACACACTTCCTAAAAACTGTTGCGCAAAAACATGTGTATACCATGGAAGCAATTGTAATTGTGTGGATTAATTATTCATCGCTACAACAAAAATTTGCTTTGAAAAGAACTGTTTCTAGAATGAAGACAAATGTGAAACTTTAACAAAATTTGAATTTAATTCGCCTATGCAAATTCACATCAGGTCGAAAAAAACATACCACCTATGTAAAGTCAATATGCCCCATATGCCTGATGTGCCGATTAACCAACGGCGAAACGCGTCGCATAATTGTGGATACGCAGGTTATTCTCCTGGCTTTCCTTTTCATTGTAAAACTTAGATCAATAAGCTCGACTCGAGAGGGCATAACGACCGATTTTGGACGGTCGTTATGATGGCGTTTTGCACATAACAAATCTTTTCGAAACCCCAATGAAAGGACACATGTGGCTTCAAATGGTCCATGAGCTTCAATTCACGACAAAGTGGTCTGAACGAATTCTCAATTCTTGAGAACGTCGTGGAATTGACTGATTTGGATCGTTTGCTACTCCTGAACAGTAGCGATAACAACAACCACTCCCGCAAACCGAAGTGGTTTTTTCCGCCTACTGTGGCGAATATGAACTTCGGCAGTACATTTTCATAATTCCATGATGATTCGATTCGAATTCCAATGACGGTTAGACTACGCATGAGTTCACAAATTAAATTGAAACTTGGCAAAGACTTTCCTTTTGGAATATTTGACATAACCCGGAGAATGACTAATAATTTGCGATCCTCCAGTGGTTTCATTGGTGCTAAGTAATAGCTACCCCCACTTTCAATAATAAAATCTTTACTTTTTATGGAATTTTTTGTAAATCTATGAGAACTCATTCTAACTACGCTTATGTTTGTTTACCACAATTCTCTTTTTTTTATCCCTTTACCTTGAAGCTTCCGTTCTTTTATTTTATTTTTTCGACTATACATTTCATGTTATTCACATTACATTTTGAGGGTCAATAGCAAGCAAGAAAAATAATACGCTCGCTATCCCTTTCATTTCATTTCCGTTGATTTTTTGTTAATGCTCTCCATGATTTATGTTTGAAATTTATGTCCATCATATTTCTTTTAGCAACTTCTTTGGTACGGACACATTTTGAATGTTCTTGTTGGTAGAGGAGCAAGGATTTTATTTTTTCCAAAACATTTGTAATTTTATTTGTGAAATTAGAGTGGAAGAATTTAGTTGTGGATTCTTTATTTTTTCCACTCCTGTAAATCATGCGACCGTATGGAAATAACTTATAATGAATTGCACTATAGTTATTAAAAAAAATCGTGACAAGGGTCTTCTATACCACGAGAAGGACCGTACAGATGAAATCTTCTTGTTGTATGCATAATATGCATGAAGTCTTATTTTATTTAAGGGTTGGGTTACCCATCGTAAGCATCAAAACACAATCGATTATTCCCTTGCCATCACAACCGACATTACTAATTATATTAAATTGTTTTAAAATACTTGGACCGATGTTCTTGAGGCTGTGGTCCTATATGCCAAAACATGAAAATTTGTTTCTTCAGAATACGATGTAAATGAAAATTTTTCGAAATATTATAACCAAATGCTTATATATAGGTAACTACAAAAAATTGTTGTCCATTTATTTTCCTGATCAAAATTTTAAAAGCAATATAATGTTATTTTTTTAATTTCCTCAATTAATTCGAATCTACACTAATTCAAGAATGTCCCTACAACATTTCAAGTGAAAATCTCCGAACAACTCTTGAAGATATGGCCGATTTATTGAATCAAAAATTTTTTTAGATATTCAAATATATATGTGCAAAGTTACAAACCTTAACAAGCATTGGTATTGATTTACCAGCCCATTGAAAATATTTGAAAAATTAAAATCGAGAATGTGGATAAGTACTAAAAGAGTTTCTGCGTTTTCATTTCACTTAGCAATTAGGAAGACAAAATAAGTATTGGCAAAAAAGGGCCGATCTAATAGTTGCAGTAGTCTGCGGCGATTTTATATCTCTTTTCGGATATATCCATATTGATCTTCCATTGCAAAATACCAAGTTCTTTTCGTGGATTTGCCTTAGGAGCATGCGACTTTTGCAAACTGTGACGAGAAACTCCAAATATTTTTCTACAATAAAATGGATTTGTCAAACTTGGGGCTTTTTTTATTCGTTCATTAGTTACAGAATGGCTTGAGGTACCAGACCCAAACTTAAGACGCACCATTCTAAACACAATTCAGTACGCTACGCCAAAATTCGTGCAGAAATCGAAGGATTTGCATTTAAATCGGACGAAACTATATATGGGAGCTATATTGCAATCTTGGAACCAGTTTCAGGAAACTTAGCACACATCATTTTAGACTTAATTTCCCGTGCGCTATGCCAAATTTCGTGCAAATAGAAAGATATGACTTTGGTACACCATTTTTATTAAATCGACGAATATTGCTCTGGGAGCTATATCTAAACCTGAACCGATTCAAGAATTTGTACACACATAGCTATTGAGAGACTTAATTTCATACAATGCCGAATTTACGTCAGAAATATAAAGATATTTAGGGACTTGGTGGACGATTTACCTTAAATCGAATAAAATAGGGAGCTATATCTTCAATCTTGAACCAAGGTTTCCAATTTGGATAAGAGGTTCGTCCTTGAGCAATTGATGATATACCAAGATTTCATCCAATTCGAATAATATAAATGCGAACTGTACTTTGTTTACAATTTAACATGGGCAGACAGTCGGACGGACGGACAGACGGACGGACGACATGCATAAATCGACTTAGAAAGTGATTCTATGCGTATTTCAAAGGAACCA
>NW_026878813.1:0-24520 GCF_032173495.1 Musca vetustissima | reverse complement strand
TAAAGTGCATATTTTAATATTTCTTAGGATTACAGTACATGCCTCATATTGAGAAATAAGCTCTAGAGGCCCAATTGAAGATACATATTAAAACAGTACGGAAAGAATCAAAGTCGAACGGTCCGAGTATATGATGATTCGATCGGACAGAAGTAATATATTTGGGGGAAACTAATTCATACCCATTCAATTTCATTCGCAATTTCACTTCACAATTGCGCTGACTTAAAGGCGGATCGTCCTGCACAAAATTTCGCCTCCTTCGGATAAACGTCGGGTATTTGATCCACCAATCAGAAAAAAATTATCAATATATATGTGAGGAATATCTAACTCTGAACCGATTTCATTTAATACGATGAACAAGTTTTCGCATCGATTGGACAAGCGCTGGGTACTTCGTGCACCAATCACATAAAATCGGACGAATAAAATCGGACAGAAGTAATATATTTGGGGGAAACTAATTCATACCCATTCAATTTCATTCGCAATTTCACTTCACAATTGATCCACCAATCAGAAAAAAATTATCAATATATATGGGAGGAATATCTAACTCTGAACCGATTTCATTTAATACGATGAACAAATTTTCGCATCGATTGGACAAGCGCTGGGTACTTCGTGCACCAATCACATAAAATCGGACGAATGTTCTAAAATACCTCATTCTTGGCTTAATACAAAATTACGACTCAATTCATCAAACAGAACGAAAAAAAGACAGATATACCCTCAGCTTATGGTCTGCGGTGGTATACTGAATTACGCACAGGCATTATTATTATTATTGGGAGGTTCCAAGAGAGTAGAACGACCTCTTCGGACCTCATCTAGGTGTGGTAAAATATTATAATTTGCGTAGTTTGTATCAAATCGGACAATCAATTCGCTTGATACTCAAAAAAACAAAATTAAAAAAATGGCACTGGGTGGGACCCAGGGTTCCCATCTTCAGACATAATCCACGCACGGTAAAAATATTACGTTGCGAAAAGTTTCGATGAAGGATATTCGCTTCGTTTAATATGAGATGTACAAGTTTTCAAAAATTTTAAAGTTTGTGGGGCAGGTACTAGGACTAGTGGAAAGATAAGTGCAATTGGATAGTCCAATAAAATCGGATAGTCCATTTACGTAACATCGCCCAGGAGCTAAAAATCGAAAATAAAACTGTTCTAAACTGTTTGCAAAAAGCTTGATTCAAAATGTTTGGGTGCCACACCACTTAACAAAAAAAAAAAAAAAAACCAGTAAGGAAAGCAGTAAAGTGGAACTGGGCCGACTATAGGATACGCTTCACCACTTTGGGTATCTTGTACATATGTATCCCCTCCAAAGAACATACGCAAGTCTTTCTGCAACCTACGATAAATTATATTTCATTCGGGCAGATTTAAAGTCGACTTCGTACCATGGGACACATTTATGAAAAACGACTTATAGCAAAATTAATACACGCTCTTCGGTCGCCGCACTGTTAAAATTTTAATTTCATTCAGACATCCATTCGAAATACATATGGAAGCTACGACAGCATCTACATCAATTTCAACAAAACGCAATAACGTTATTCAAGTCTCAACTTGATACGTTGTGCAAAAAATCGTGTTGATCGAACATTAGAAGGTTGGTGCACCATTTATGTAAAATCGGACGAATATATATGTATATGTGGGAGCTATATCGAAACCAGAACCGATTTTTCCTAAACTTAACACACATCAATCTAGACTTAATTCAGTACGCTGTGCCAAATTTCATGCAAATCGAAAGGTGTATAGGAACTTTGGTGCACCATTTACATAGAATCGAAAAAAACTATATATGGGAGCTATATCTAAATCAGAACCGATTTTCACGAAACTTAGCACACATCATTCTGGACCTAATTCAGTACTCTATGCCAAATTTCGTGCAAATCGAATGCTATATAGGGACTTTGGTGCATCATTTACTTTAAATCGGACGAAACTATATATGGGAGCTATATCTAAATCTGAACCGATTTTCTCGAAACTTGACCCACATCGTTCTGCACCTAATTCAGTACTCTATGCCAAATTTCGTGCAAATCGAAGGATATATAGGGACTTTGGTACCCCATTTACCTTAAATCGGACGAAAATATATATGGGAGCTATATCTAAATCTGAACCGATTTTTCCCAATTTTAATAGGGTTCGTCCTTAAACCATATAAGTGACTTGTTCCAAATTTCATCCAAATCGGATCATAAATGCGACCTGTACTTTGTTTACAATGACATGCATAAATCGACTCAGAAAGTGATTCTATGCATATTCTCAAAAGGAATCATGTGTCAATCTCGTTTCCTTTTGCCTGTTACAAACATATGCACAAAGACATAATACCCTGTACCACAGTGTGGTGCAGGGTATAAAAAAAATGGATGGATCGAATTTCCTTCTGCGAAGCATTGACCAGACGGAATGAGATAGACCCATTTCTTGCACGGATGGTGACTGGAGATGAGAAAAGAGATCACATTCGATAACCCTGTGCGAAAACTATCGTGGTCAAAGAGCGGTGAAGCACCTCAAACGGTCGCCAAACCAGGCCTAACGGCCATGAAGGTTCTGCTATGCATTTGGTGGTACTGGAAGGGGATTATTTATTATGAGTTGCTTCCATATGACCAAACGTTAAATTCTGATCTCTACTGTCAACAACTAAACCGTTTGAAGATAGAAATTGACCAGAATTGGCCAAGAGGAGAGTTGTCGTGTTCCACCAGGAAAACGCTAGGTCACACACTTCTACAGTGACTCGCCAGGAACATCGGGAGCTTGGTTTCAAAGTTTTAATGCATCCGCCATACAGTACGGACGTGGCACCAAGCGATTATCATCTTTTCTGGCACTGCAAAATTTCTTTAATGATAAAAAATTGGTATCTAGGGAGGATTTTGAAAATCGACTTTTAGAGTTTTTGCAAATAGAGATCAAGGCTTCAATGATAGAGGCATTATGAAGTTACCTCTAAAATGGCAACAAATCATACAACAAAACGGTGTATATTTGGTCCAAATCGGATATTCCAAAGCATGGTAAATAAAGTCCCATAATTCATATAAAAATAATGGATTTCTTTTTCCCAATCTAATATAACATTAATACTCGGTCAAATTTTGACCATTTTGGTGGAGGTACAAGATGAAATGGACCAAAAAGGGAAAAGAAATGCGATGTACAAAGTTCAGACCAAATTGGGTATTTCTTTCTTGTATTTCTTCTTGACCAATCTCTTATGGAGGAGGTACTTGAGGGAGTGGGCCGATTATTCCCATTTTACAACATTATACAGTCATGGTTCTAACATTAGGTTATAAAAAGTTTAATTCAAATCGGATACACCCTTCGCGTTATATTAAAAACCGAAGGGGCCCATATTAGGACATATTCCGTTCGCTTCATAGGAGATTTAGAAGGAGAGGGCCTCTGTTTGACCACACCATCTCACACTTTTCACAAAGATTGTCATATTTTTGTTAAGAATCATCCGTCGTAAAGTCCATCAATAAATCGTCAGACACCCGGTTGTAAAATTTGGGAGTAAACCGCCTTCATGATGATGCTCCCGGAGTGATTCACATCAAAGTGCAAGACTAGATCCGCGGACATTCGCACAATTTCAAAGCCAAAACTATTCCCAGTAGAACTGTGCGGTAATTGTCACCCACAGACTACAGCCTCTGGCCAACTTAATAAGCGAAGCTTCTACCATTACTAATGGGTGCAGGCTTTCTTCAATCAAAAATCAAGACAGTAACATAGCCCCTATTTTCAATATATTTATTGTGGAATCAAGGTTATGAAAATGTTATGCACTCGGAAAGCCGAACAACTAAATTCCATCCAATTTCCTATTGAAATTCAGACCTTCAATATATCGATAATAGGGTTTGTCCTTTATTTGAGGTTATGCGAAATCCAGGTTAAGGAAAGGTTATGCCAAATCACCGTCCATATCGAAATTGTGGAAGGACTTGTATATAGAGAGTATGTCAAAATATGAATTGTGAACAAATGTTTTTTACGCTCCAAGAACCCCTAATGTCAAGTTACAGTGGCTAAAATGTGGTGGCAAACTTCAAAGTACCGAATATGGGCTGTGCCGTTTCATTGGGGTTATACCACAACATAGACCTATATTACCTATTGAAATACCAAACATATGTGTTTTCGAAAATTCCAAAGTCGTATCTTAACCATGAAAATAATCCAATTTTCTATAGACTTCTAAAAATTATTCTGGAGGTAATAATTTTTTTAGTCAATTGACAAGTTTTCACTCTCTGTTTTTTCTAACAAAAATATAGATACTGTCTTAATTGATAGGCGAATTGTCGGATACAGGGTTAAATATTAGCATAGAGACCACGTTGATAAAAAATGGTTCACTGGTTTTAATACGCGGACTTAAATCTCAGTAGAATAAAATAAGTCTCCTTGCTTGAGTATCGTGTGAGATTAGAGATCAACAACCTCCAAGGACGATAAAAACTAAATTGTATCGCCCAAAAATCAATCATGTAATTTACTTACAACATGTAAAACCAATAAATTAAATAACATCCCCTCACTGGCAAACACTTATTACAATTGAAATGATTTCTCACGTTCAATTTCATTTGTATATTTTCTCACCGCTATGATGCTGTTTCATATCCATTCCAATTTAGCCTGAGAATTTGTCGACTGTGATTACAACCCTTTGTCCGCGTTATTTATCCTTTTGTATGTGTGTTCGTAGCCAATGAAGGAGGAACAATAAACAATAATATAAATTGGTATCATCTGATAATTTGTAAAATTGTCAAGATCTTCCGCCGCCACAGATAATTTTTCTGCTTCTCAGCATTCTGCCGCTGTTGCGAGGTTTTTTTGCTTTACGTGTTGAGAGTTGCGAACCTCAGCAATACAGAAGTGATGTCCTCCGGTTTATGGAGAAGAAACTGAAATTAATGCAATTGGTTATGCCCAGTAGTTGAGCAAAATAAACGACCCAATAAAATATACCGCCAACAATTTTCTACAATGATCACAACAAATCATGACTAAATTCCCCAAAAACTACATCTCATACTTGGTTAATTTGTTTAAAAAGAAGTCGCGAGGAAGGGAAAAAAATTTCTCAAAATTTAACGATGGAGGAGATCTAAGGTATGGTAATAGGGTATGACCAATTGACATACCCTATTACCATACCTTGGATCGGTCCCACCTTTATATGGGGCTATGTCATTGAATCGTGTACTAGTAAGTTGTTCGTGCTCTGAAAATATTATGTTCCAATTTAAAGACCTCAAGGGACCTTAATGAGGAACTACACCAAAACATGGACCTATATCGAAAATCTTTTGTAAAGATATTTTTCACCCTCCAAAAACCCCGAGTACAAAATTACAGTCCCCTCGGTTAAAACCTGTGGCTTAAACCTTCAAAATATCGCCACATTTATATGGAAGTTACGTCAAAACTTGGTCTTATTTCGGTCATTTTCTGTAAAGATTTTTCTCAACCTCTAAGATCCCGGAATGTGAAATTACAGATACTTTGGAGGAAAGCGCGACCTTTTTATTACGGCGGTATAATTCCTTGAGATAATGCAGCGAAACCCAAAAAGCAGGTCTTTATAATTGAGTTGGGACCTTCGAACATAGATGTATGGAGCCTCCAAAAGTCCGGAAAACCAAATTACGGACCATTACAACTTTGTAAATAACTAAAATGGGGACGTTCCGTTATATGGGTGCTATGTACGCTTCCTAAAACCTGCAATACCAAATTTAAGCCCTATCAGTGGGATTATACCTTCAAAATAACGAAAAAGGGGTGGTACCCTTATATTGGAGTTATACAAAAACTAGTCCAATTTTCTATTCCAAATATTTTTTTTTTATTCTAATCAAGAATATATATGCTTGATGGGGTCTCCGGTAAATATTTCGATGTGTTGCAACTGGAATCACAATTTTAATATACACTCCACCTTATAATGGCAACTATAAAATCATATCCCCCCTCGTATCATATAACCTACAAAAAAATCAAATATGCTAACTGGTCTTACGTTAGTTGCCCTTTGGCTGTATGTCCGACTGGCTGGGTGCTTTAAACTGGGCACACACAGTTGGTAATCAAATTGGTAACATGCAAAACAGTCAACGCAAACAAATTGGTAGCAGATTTTTCTGTTTGTTCGCAGCAAACATTGCTTCAAGTGTCACCGCCAACTGTGCGATTATTTATAGCAATGGATTTCTACCGCCAACCTTTCGCTTTATCCTTATCCACGCCATCGTCGTCATCATCAGCATCATTATCCATCCATATAGGCCACATGTTATAGAAAATATTTTAATTTTTTGTATGCCCCGATTGTCCAATAAATAAATAAGAAATCTTTCTATATTTTATTTGGCAAATTTTTGTTATTCACACATATGCCGCTGTTTCGGCTCATGGCGGTGTGAACAATTCCTTTTTGGGCTTGCAATCAAAAATTTAATTTAATCAATGTTTTATTGTTTGTTTTGTTAGTGCCGCCATCGGTTTGGTGTTATCATCGCCACAGTCTGTGAATTTGAATAATGTCATGGAATTTATATTTAATTTGGAATATTCAGGCTACTCAATTATTTAGAGAACATTTTCGGCTTATTTCAACATTTGGAAGTGTATGACTAACAAGCAAACCATGATAAAAAATTGTGTTGGAGTATTGTCAGTGGTGTTACTTAACAGGCTAAATATTCTGGAAGCGGTAAATCTTAAATCATTTAAACCGAGGAAAATCTTTCAAACAAAGTAACATTTAAATACAACATTCGAAATTATCCAATCACGGTGAGATGGGAGTGTGCTCTCAGTCCGTTTAATATCCAAAATATTTATTTTAAACTTCCAATTTGATCATATTCTATTTCATATTCGAGTGGATCGATCTAAACAAAAGTTTGCATGGAAATTTATTTGTAATGAGTCAAAATAAATTCGTATATAGGAATTTCAACTAATGACAAATACCGAACACCGGTCGGGACCCTTTCGTGGGTCAAACATATATTATTATTATTATTTTCTGGCAGGATTTATAGTATTAGAAAAGAAATTAAAAATAAAAAATACAGGCACTTAGATTGAAATATGGCAAGGGCTTTCAATATACTGAAAATTATAAAAAGGGCCAACTTACAGGCGATCCAAAACACCAAATTACGAATAATATGGGGTGCCGTTGAATGGGACCAGATTTGGAACCCAATTAAGTAAGGAAAGTAGTAAAGTCGGACTGGGCCGACTATAAGATACCCTTCACTACTATGGGCATATTCTACATATGTATCCTAACAGACGACGCGTTTTTGTGATATATATCTATATCTGAACCGATTTCAGGGAAACATGGTATAGGGTACTGAATTAAGTCTAGAATCATATTGCTGAGCTTCGTGAAAAGATCCATAGCTAGGCCGATTGCCACAACGTACTAATGTAATATAAATTAGTCTCTGATTTTCGTGCAAATCGAAAGATATATAGGGTCTTTGGTGCACCAATTATCTTAAATCGGATGAAAATATATATGGGAGCTATATCTGAATCTGAACCGATTTTCACGAAACTTTGCACACATCATTCTAGACTTAATTTAGTACGCTGTGCCAAAATTCGTGCAAATCAAAGAATTTTCAGGGACTTTAGTGGACTATTTACCTAAAATCGGGCAAAACTATATATGGGAGCTATATCTAAATCTGAACTGATTTTCACACACCATTTTAATAAAAATTTTAATAAAACATCACGGAAGTTTACCTTGTAATTTTGTATTTTGTAAATTATTTTTCTTCCCTTTTAAATCTTCTAAAATATAGGTATGTATGTGCAAAGCCCATCGAAAATCTTGAAAATTAAAAATCTGGAAAGGGGTGTGGGTTTACCTTAACCCTACGGTCAATAACCAAAAAAGTATACGAGATCAATAACCGTGGTACATTTGTACCCATCCAAAGATAGCTCTGTAACTGATAAAAAATTGGACTATCGTGAGGTTTTTTGTTTTAAATTAGTCTATACGGATCTAATCTAGATGTAGGAACTCAAAAATATATATACATTTAAATAATATATATTTAAATCCATGCTTAAATGATAATCTATCTAAAACAATCATAGTAAATTCGTTATAGCTTTCGAATGGGTTAAGCTTTTTTAGATATTTTTTGATTGGGATCTTATTTAGGTGTTCCTCAACCCCTCTGCAATTTTTTGTGGCGCTAGACAACATGGGGCCATCAGGGGGACTCGTGGAAATCAAAAATCACCTTGGTTTTCCTTTGGTATACAGGGACTAAAACAATTATTATTGTCAATTATTTACATTTTATAAGGGTACAAATATACCACGGTTATTGATCTACGTGGGTAACAACTTAAAAAATTTTTTAAAAATTATATATATGGAAAATATTTATATTTTTTTTCTTTGATTATGTGTGAAATTACCTCAAGAATGATTCCTCAAAATTTGATCCAAATATCTCTATTATTAAAAGTTTTATAGCATTTTTATTCGAAACGTACCCGGTTATTGACCGTAGGGTTAAATTGCTCATCCCGAAAAAATATTCCTATAATAAAATTTTACATACTAATAGTTTTGATGAATCTTTTTGAATTATTTTGTCAAATGTAATATTTCAGGAATTTTTAGTTACTTAAGGCAAACCAAAATCCTGACTACTGTTACATTTCAAACTAACCCTACATATCACCATATAATTTTTTCCCTAGCTTTAATTTTACAATACATACAAACAATGCAATGAACTGTACTTACTATTTGCCTTCCTTTTCCATTTGCGAACAGTCTCGGACAAAACACTCCACACCATCATAACAAATTTGTAGCAATAAAAACAACACGACGACGATGCACGCAAAAAAAAAAGAAACACGAATGAGTTCATGCTCAAATGAAAATTCATCGACAACATTAATAACAATTTGCCATTGTCTTTGTCAAATAATTGAAACATTTTTAATTTTGTTGGTAACAAATATTATAGTTGACATTACACTTTGCAATATTTTGCAAACAAAAAACTTTTTTTAATTATTACATTTATTTATTTAAAGAACTCCACGCATTAAAAACACGACCGGTCAGTGAAATATGCGCGCACAACTAAAATGTAGATGAGCAAACAATACCCTGCAAGCAATTGGAAGTGAGTTTCTCACTCCCTCGCCCAATAAGTCACTTCCGCGTCACTTCTTTTCGGATAAAAGGCGATAGTTTGTATAATTACAATAACAAACCTGTTCTTCTCTACTTTATATCGCCTTTGAGTTACTTTGGAGTGACGCCTAGGAAGACAAAAGAAGATTGATCAAATGCTACAAAAACAATTTGCTCTCTTTCAAAATTGTCTCTCATCTCCTTGTAAAAACAGTTAGAGGAGAATCAATATAAATCAACTCAGTTAATGTTAATTTTTCAAAGTGATCTGTATGTATGAATAGTGTGATATTTAAATAATTAAAAAAGCGTAAAGAAAATAGAAAAAACAGAAATTTTTATTTATATTGTGATTGTTAAAAGTTTGTATTTTATAATGTTTTGAATGTGAGTGTGTGAAAAAATAAATAAAATAATTTGAAAATTGTTAATTTATTTAATCAATAAGTTGTTTCAGTGAATAAATAATGTAATATTGAAAATATTATGCCTACTAGAAGTGACGAGGAAGTTACGTCGAGGTAACGTCAAGGCGATAGAAACAGTCGCGAAAGATAGTCGCATTCTTATCGCGGAAGTCACCTCCTTCGGGAAGAAATGAACCACGTCCGCGTCACTTCCAAGAAGTAACATCTGCGTGTCATGTGCGTAGTATCGCGGAAGTTACTTCTAGACGTTACGCAGAAGTTACTTCTTGGAAGTGACGCGGACGTGGTTCATTTCTTCCGCGGACGTGGTTCAACTGTTGAATTTTATTCTAAACTGTACATGAAAACCATCCCAAGAACTGCACTTACCATTGTTATTTCTTTGAAATGTTCGAACATACTCGAACAAACCATCTCTACACCACCACACGTTGTAGCAAAAACAAAACGATGATGGACGCAAACGCAAAAAAATACGACACACGATAATTTGTAGATCGATCAGAGGAATATTCTTGGGACACTTCAAATATCAAACAACCAAACTAGTTTTAATTAGTCTCCTTTTAACAATTCACAAATGTTATTCTAAATATAAACAATACACTTTATGACATTTTTACAATAAAGTATTTAAATTATCTAATTTATTTCTTTAAAACAATTCCACGCATGGAAAAACACGACCGGTCAGTAAAATATTCGCGCACAACTAAAATGCAGATGAGCAAACAAATCAAAAGCTCTTCCTAGGAAACAACAACAAACATATCAGGGAGCCCAAATTCAATCAGGCACATTAATTGCAGTTAGCAAAATTGTTGTTGTTATTGCAGAGAGTAATGGTGATGAGCAAAACAAAAGGGATTCTGTTGGAGTGGGAGGTAAGGTGGGAGACATAGTCGCATTCCAATGCGTGTGTATACGACGTAATTGTGTTGTTAACCGAAGATGAATTCTTGTCGTTTCTTCTTTACATTGGAGTTTTGTGAGCACCGGGAGACAACAACAAATAACTGTCTAATTGAGGGGGTAAGTCATCAGTCATGCAAGGTTATTAGAATTTTGTAGTTGTTGTTGATGTTGCAGAGAGTTAGGATGGAGAGCACAACAACAATTCAGTCTCCCTCTGTTGGGTGGTATGGTGGGACACATTACCGCATTAGACGTTGTTCGCCTTTTTGTGTGTGTATGTAGTTGTGATCGTGTTTGTTACTCGAGGATGAATTGTTGTGTTCCATTTCTTATTTCTCAGAGACAAAAACAAACAAAGGAGATTGTAGAAAAAATCGTACTAGGACCCAACAAATGAGAATTTCAATGGCCGGAGAATATTTTAAATACATTCTCCATATTTTTACTTCGCCGAAACATTTGTTGTCATCAAAAAAGAGTGTTAGAAATCAATTATTTGACTTTTTATACCCTTCACCACACTGTGGAACAGGGTATTATGTCTTTGTGCATATGTTTGTAACAGGCAAAAGGAAACGAGATAGACACATGGTTTCTTTTGAGAATATGCATATAATCACTTTTTAAGTCGATTTATGCATGTCCGTCCGTCCGTCCATGTATTTTTGTTAACAAAGTACAGGTCGCATTTGTGATCCGATTTGAATGAAATTTGGCACAGTTCACTTATTTGGCCCAAGGACGAACCCTATTGAAATTGGGAAAAATCGGTTCAGATTTAGATATATATTTTTGCCCGATTTGCGGACTTTAGTTCCTGCAAATCATTCGATTTGCACGGATTTTAGCATAGCGCACTGAATTTAATCTAGAATGATGTGTGCCAAGTTTCGTGAAAATCGGTTCAGATTTAGATATAGCTCCCATATATAGTTTTGCCCGATTTTTGGTATATGGTGCACCAAAGTCCTTGAAAATCTTTCGATTTGCACGAATTTTGGCACAGCGTCTAGAACAATGTGTGTTAAATTTCGTGAAAATCGTCCGATTTTAGGTAAATAGTGCACCAAAGTCCCTATATATCCTTCGATTTCCACGAAATTTGGCATAGCATTCGCAATTAATTCTAGAACGATGTGTGTTAAATTTCGTGAAAATTTCGTCTGATTTCTTGTTGTCTCTTAGTGTTGACAAAACTCCAATTTAGTTTTTGTCTCTGAGATATAAGAAATTAAACGACAGAAATTCATCTTCGGATTATCAACAATATTACATTAAATCAGGCATGCTCGGCCATATACGCTACCGTAACTGAGAGTCGATGGGTAAACACATTTTCTCTTTCTTTCTCTTTACGTCAGTCGTTTTTAATTGTGAATTCTCAGTTACGCTCGCACACACTTGCTCTCAATTTAATTTTGCCCAACACTGCATTAAATACACATATAGGAAGGTGCCCTGCAAGCATTTGGAAGTTAGTTTTATCTTCCAAGAGAAAAATGTGTCATTTTCGTAACTTTTTTCTTTTAAAATTGCACCGTTACATTTAACTTGTTTTAGTATCTTTTTCTTTACTTCACTTCTATGTAAAAGCGATAGTTTACAGTTATTCTCGAAATCAGGAAATTAGACAAAAATAAACAGATCGGTTATAGTGTTAAGTTGAAATTAATTGAATGATTTTAATTCTCCTAAAGAAAAAAATAAAATATAGAATGTTATATTGTGTATGTGCAAAAAGTGAAATTTTAAAGTGATATTTAAAATAAATAAAATAAAAGTGGTATTTAAAATAAACAGTTAAATAGTTATTTTGATTTGTTAGACCTTTGTGATGAAGTGAAGATTTTTACGTATCAAGCCCTTGTTAAATTATACACATGCTATGAAATGAAATCGAAATGTTTTTATATATAAAAAAGTAAAAAATACCACATCAAATCAAATTAGTGAAATGTAGACATATCCTTGAGCATAGACGAAGACACTTGAAGACTTAACGTGTTCGCCCACGTAAAGAAACAGTTACTTAAATTCTGATATAGCATCGTCGGTGACAATCGCTTTCTTATCGAAAATGCTAAAGTTCACGGGAAGAGTTGTACCACGCCTGCGTCACTACAAACTTTATCGCCTGAGTAACTTCGAGTTGTAACGGAGAAGATCCTCCCAAGTAGTATCATGGACGTGGTACAACTCTTCCCGTGAACTTTATAATTTTCTGATAAGAAAGCGATTGTCGCCGACGATGCTATACCAGAATTTAAGTGACTGTTTCTTTACTTTAGGCGATAAAAAATGCTTGCAGGGTGACAGTGTCACACACCTTACCCCCCAACCAATGATTCTAGTACGATTTTTTCTACAATTTCCTTTGTTTGTTTTTGGCTCTGAGAAATATGAAATGAAACACAACAATTCATCCTCGAATCACAAACACGATCACAACTATATACATACACAAAAAGGAAACAATGTCTAATGCGGTTATGTCTCCCACCATATCACCCAACAGAGGGGGAATGAATTGTTGTACTCACCATCCTTACTCTCTGCAACATCAACAGCAACTAGAAAATTCTAATAACCTTGCATGACTGATGACTTATCCCTCAATAAGACAGTTATTTGTTGTTTTCTCCCAGTGCTAACAAAACTCCAATTTTGTTTTTGTCAATAAGATATAAAGAAGAGACGACAAGAAATCATCTTCGGTTGAAAACAGAATTACTTACATACACGAATTGGAATGCGACTATGTCTCCCACCTTACCTCCCACTCCAACAGAATCCCTTTTGTTTTGCTCATCACCTTTACTCTCTGCAATAACAACAACAATTTTGCTAACTGCAATTAATGTGCCTGATTGAATTTGGGCTCCCTGATATGTTTGTTGTTGTTTCCTAGGAAGAGCTTTTGATTTGTTTGCTCATCTGCATTTTAGTTGTGCGCGAATATTTTACTGACCGGTCGTGTTTTTCCATGCGTTTAATTGTTTTAAAGAAATTAATTAGATAATTTAAATAGTTTATTAAAAAAATATTTTGTTTGTATTGTTTATATTTATAATAATTTAATTTGTGAATTGTTAAAAGGAGAGTAATTAAAAATAGGTTCGTTATTTGACATTTTAAGTGTCCAAAGAATATTTCTCTGATCGTTCTACAAATTATTCGTGTGTCGTTTTTTGAGTTAGCATGCATCGTCGTTTTGTTTTTGCTACGAAGTATGGTGGTGTGCCGATGGTTTTTTTTCGAGAATGTTCGCATTTTTGAAATGAAATAACAATGGTAAGTGCAGTTTCTGGAATACATTTGTACATATGTGCAGTAGGGTTACACCTTTTTTGCAAATTCGAATCCCTGTATCATACATGTTAGGATGAATTTTTGTCGTAATTATTAGGCGATCCTATAAAAAGAACATTGCGCCCAAAACCATTTGTTTTTTTTTTAAGTTTTGAGTCACTAATAAAGATAAAATTTGTATCCCACGAAAGGTTTCAGCGTCCCGCTGCATGAAATGTAATCGATTCAAAATATGATACCTACACTGAATGGTAAATAAACGCTATGGGCCCATAAAGTCTGATCAATTTTTGCCAAAACAATTCAAATCTTGAATCCCTTAAATATTTGTGCAAAAATTTTGGGCTTCTGTCCTATATATATTTGACAAAAAAATAAAAATTCGACACTTTGGTTCCTGTAAACATTAACAAACAATACTTAAAACTTCACGCCTTGAGCCCTGAAAATATTTGCCCAAATTTATCCTTGAGTCTTGCAAATTTATTTCTTTTCTTTGATCTCTTCTAACAAAAATTGCATTTTCAATTTCTCGGTCGCTGTTTACGCTTAAAGAGATAACTTTTTCTTAGCGCTTCCGTACGCTCTTAAGAGAACAATTCATATAATTCTCTTTGAGAGTTAGGAGCTTAGCAAAGTCAAGAGAGTTAGTAGGGTTGTCATAATTGGGGATATTTTCGCAATAAAAATAGAAATTTACGCTTGGGGATTTTATGGGGTAGAGTCGGGTATAATTACAAGCCCAAACAAAGAGACAGAAACTGTAATTTTGAAATTTTGGCGCATGAAATATTCGTATTTGTTAATTCTACTAAATGGACAACTGTTTGAAGTGGATAAAAAGTAGTGGCGAGTAGTTTTAAAAATCGACACTATGAGTTGTGAGTGTGTTATTATAGCAAGAAAATTCAATTAGATATAGATTAGAGGTGTGCAAAAAGAGAGGAGAGTAAAGGAGAAAATGCCATATGAACTGAGAACGAACTTATTGATACATGTAAACAAGGGCACCAGTTCCCATGCTTCCCCACCATTAATATAGATACTAATTGGAAATTAGTTATCGTTACTTGAATCGTTTATAGACTACCTGGGAAATACTTCTTCTGTGAAGACTCCCTCGCCTTCAGTTAATGACAACCTGTCCTTATGTCGGAAAATTTAAAAGGGAAGGAATAATTTTTAAATGTGTATCACATACGTATATTTTTAAACAATAATGTTTAAAGGCCGATAATAGGAGTGGATTTTTAAAGAATACTTTTTTGAAGGTTTATCACAAGCGTGGCTTTTAAAAAAATATTTTTATTTTTGAGAGTCTATTACCGGAATGGGTTTTCAAAAAAAAAAAAAAAAAATATTTATTTGATTCTGTCACAAACTTGAATTGTTGAAGATTTTTTTTTTTACATCGATCATATGCCCACATTTTAAAGACTTATTTTTTGAAGGTCCACATGTAAAGGACATTAAAAAAATATATATATTTTCATAGAATCATTTTTAATGGTGTATCACAGGCGTGGATTTTGAAAGGATAATTTTTGAAGGTCTGTCACAGGCTTTGATTTAGAAATAATAATTTTTTAAGGTCTGTTTTAGGCTTGGATTTTGAAAGAATAATATTTTGAAGGTCTGTCCCAGCCTTGGATTTTAAAAGAACAATTTGTTGAAGGCCTTTCAGAAAAGTGGGTTGTTTAAACATATTTTATTGAAGGGTTCCTAAAGAAATACAATTATGAAGGTCTATTACAGACGTGCATTTTTAAGAATATTTTTTTAAGACAGATCATATGCCTGGATACTTTTGTAGATCTATCACAAGCATGGATTTTTAAAGAATAATTACTTGAAGGTCTTTTTTTAATGATAACACTTTTTATCGGACGTGGATTTTTATACCATTACCCACACTGTGGTACAGGGTATTATGTCTTGGTGCATATGTTTATAACAGGGAAAAGGAAACGAGATAGACACATGGTTCCTTTTGAGAATATGCATCGAATCAATTTCTAAGTCGTTTTATACATGCCCGTCTGTCCATGTTAAATTGTAGACAAAGTAAAGGTCGCATTTATGATCCAAATTGGACGAAATTCGTCCGATTTTAGGTAAATAGTGCACCAAAGTCCCTTTGAATCCTTCGAAATTTCCCATAGAGTACTAAATTAAGTCTACAATGATGTGTGTTAAGCCTCTTGAAAATCGGTTCAGATTTAGATATAGCTCCCATATATATTTTCGTCCGATTTAAGGTAAATGGTGCACCGAAGTCTCTATATATATTTCGATTTGCACGAAATTTGGCACAGCGTAATGAATCAGGTGTAGAATGATGTGTGTTAAGTTTCCCAAAAATCGGTTCAGATTTAGATATAGCTCCCATATATATTTTCGTTCGATTTAATGTGAATGGTGCACCAAAGTCCCTATATATCTTTCGATTTGCACGAAATTTGACACAGCGTAATGAATTAGGTATAGAAAGATGAGTGTTAAGTTTCCCGAAAATCGCTTCAGATTTAGATATAGCTCCCATATATATTTTCGTCCGATTTAATGTAAATGGTGCACCAAAGTCCCTATATATCTTTCGATTTGCACGAAATTTGGCACAGCGTAATGAATTAGGTCTAGAATGATGTGTATGATGTTTCTTGAAAATCGGTTCAGATTTAGATATAGCTCCCATATATATATTTTCGTCCGATTTAATGTAAATGGTGCACCAAAGTCCCTATATATCTTTCGATTTGCACGAATTTTGGCACAGCATAATGAATTAGGTCTAGAATTTGTGTTAAGTTTCCTGAAATCGGTTCAGATTTAGGTAAAACTTCTATATCTGACCAACTGGAAAATTTAGTATCGGTTGCAGAATGACATGTTTATGGATCCAATTTCATTTTACTGGTGCGTTAAAAATGCGACGTATGTTAGAATTCATACCCAAAGTGGTGAAGTGTATCATATTGTCGGCCCCGTCCGACTTTACTACTTTCCTTACTGTTTTTATTTTTCTACGAAGACGGCTTAGTACATCAAATAGCAGTCTCAAAAGTATATTCCTTTCGAAGTCAATATTTTCCATATTGGATACGCTGTGTCTATTTATTTATTTTGCGGATTTGTGGGTATTTATTGAAAACATTTTCAAGAAAATAACATTTCAATTAACCTCTTTGTTTCGCATTGATAACCATGAAATTGTTTGCGCTAGAATTTTTAACAAAACAATAACACCGCTTCGTACTGGAGTATTCAACCAAAAAATAGCCTAGCAAATTTTATTGGCCTTTACAAATTGGAATATTTTGAAAGTAGAAAAAAAGAATACAATAGATATTTACATTTAATCAGAAGAAAAACTAACATTAACTTTGTACGCACAATTGCCGGAGAACAATGGAAATTAGCAACGAATACAATGGGAATTCAAAACAGATCTTCACTTTGAAAACAATGGTCAATCGGGAGTTTAATCCTTTACACTGCCTAGCATACACAGAGAGATAGGGAGAAAGAGAGTGAGTGTAGGGATCATCATCATTGTTGTGTGTGGAGTTAAATCGCATTCGTTATAGCAATAAAAACGAATGAAAAAATTGTATTGAATTCATTTTGAATATAAAGAAATTGTTTTAAAAAAATGAAGAGCAGCAAAAAAATATTCCGAACGTGTGTGGGCTGTTATTGTAAAGGATTAAGATTTCTTTTTTCCCTTTTTGTGTTCCTTGCATAAATTTTGGTTGCTCTTTTTATAGAAAAGAGTCTATTAGGGTTTGGCCTTTTTACACACACGTTCACTGAATAGTCCGCGAAGTGTTGGCTATGAGACCACCCTTGAGTTTGATCTTATCTTAGATCATTTTGGTCGTGTTACAATTTTAACCGATACATTTTATCTTTGAAATCACATAATTTAATTTAGATCAATGTTGGTATTAGTCGTTTTATCCGAACCGCTTTAGTTAATTGAAGTGTTCACATTAAAGGGATATTAGTGGCAGGTGAATGAGAGGTTAGGTCATGGAGCAAATGAACAAAAACAAGCGTGGATTGGACAAAATTGAAGGACTTGAAGTTTCACGAATAATTTTTTGAGGGACTATCACAAGCGTAAACTTTTATACCCTTCACCACACCAAAGTCCCTAAATATTTTTCAATTTGCACGAAATTTGGCACAGCGTACTGATTTAGGCCTAGGATGATGTGTGCTATTTTCGTGAAAATCGATTCAGATTTAGATATAGCTCCCATATATATGTTCGTCCGATTTATAAATGGTGCACCAAAGTTGCTAAATATCTTTCGATTTGCACGAAATTTGGCACAGCGTACTGAATTAGTTCTAGAATGATGTGTGCTAATTTTTGTGAAAATCGGTTAAGATCTATATATAGTTTCGTCCGATTTAAGGTAAGTGGAACACCAAAGTCTTTCGATTTGAACAATATTTGGCACAGCAAACTAAACAGAGCCTAGAATGATGTGTGCTAGGTTTCGTAAAAATCGGTTCAGATTTAGATATAGCTCGCATATATACTTTCGTCCGATTTACGGTAAGTGGTGCACCAAAGTCCCTAAATATCTTTCGATTTGCACGAAATTTGTTACAGCGTAACGAATACGGTATAGAATGATGTGTGTTAAGTTTCCGGAAAATCGGTGCAGATTTAGGTATAGCTCCCATATACATTTAAGTTCGATTTAAGGTAAATGGTGCACCAAAGTCCCTAAATATCTTTCGATTTGCACAGCGTACTAAATTGAGCCTAGAATGATGTGTGATAGGTTTCGTGAAAATCGGTTCAGATTTAGATATATCTCCCATATATATTTTCGTCCGATTTAAGGTAAATGGTGCACCAAAGTCTCTAAATATGTTTCGATTTGCACGAAATTTGGCACAGCGAACTTAATTAGGTCTAGAATGATGTGTGCTTATTTTCGTGAAAATAGGTTAAGATTTATATATAGCTCCCATATATATTTTCGTCCGACTTAACGTAAATGGTGCACCAAAGTCCCTAAATATGTTTCGATTTGTACGAAATTTGGCACAGCGTACTGAATTAAGCCTGGAATGATGTGTGCTAAGTTTCGTGAAAATCGGTTCCGATTTAGATATAGCTCCCATATATATTTTCGTCCGATTTAAGATAAATGGTGCAACAAAGTCCTTAAATATCTTCCGATTTGCACGAAATTTGGCATAGCGTACTGAATTAAACCTAGAATGATGCGTGCTAAGTTTCGTGAAAATCGGTTGGAAAATCGGTTAAGATGTATATATAGCTCCCATATACATTTTTTCCGATTTAAGGTAAATGGTGCACCAAAGTCGCTAACTATCTTTCGATTTGCACGAAATTTGGCACATCGTACTGAATTAAGTCTAGAATGATGTGTGCCAAATTTCGTGAAAATCGGTTAGGATTTAGATATAGCTCCGGTATATATTTTCGTCCGATTTAAGGTAAATTTCGTAAAGATCCGTTTAGATTTAGATATAGCTCCAATATATATTTTTGTCCGATTTTACATAAATGGTGCACCAAACTCCTAATGTTTGTCCGATTAACTCGAAATTTTGCACAACGTATCAAATTGAGACTTGAAAGACGTTATTGGGTTTTGTAGAATTGGGTGCAAATGTAGCCATAGCTTCCATATGTATTTCGAACGGGTGTCTGATTGAGATTAAATTTTTAACAGTGCGGCGTACCAAATAGCGTCTGTTAATTTTGCTATAAATCGTTTTCTATAAATTTGTCCCATGGAACGAAGACGACTCTAAATCTGCCCGAATTAAATTAAATTTAGGTTGCAGAAAGAAAAGAGTATATTCCTTCGAGGGAACATTGACATACAATTGTAGGGATATACCCAAAGTTGTGAAGGGGTATATCCATCCACAGGCGTGGATTTTAAAGGATAAATTTTTTGTGGTTTATAAAGGAATGGATTTTAAAGGATATTTTTTTTAGGGTCTACCAAAGGCGTGGATTTTAAAGGATAGTTTTTTTTAGGGTCTACCAAAGGCGTGTATTTTAAAGGATAATTTTTTAGGGTCTACCAAAGGCGTGTATTTTAAAGCATAATTTTTTTAGGGTCTACCAAAGGCGTGGATTTTAAAGGATAATTTTTTAGGGTCTACCAAAGGCGTGGATTTTAAAGGATATTTGTTTAGGGTCTACCAAAAGGCGTGGATTTTAAAGGAAAATTTGTTAGGGTCTACCAAAGGCGTGGATTTTAAAGGATAATTTTTTTAGGGTCTACCAAAAGGCGTGGATTTTAAAGGATAATTTTTTTAGTATCTACCAAAGGCGTGGATTTTAAAGGTTAATTTTTTTTAGGGTCTACCAAAAGGCGCGGATTTTAAAGGATAATTTTTTTAGGGTCTACCAAAAGGCGTGGATTTTAAAGGATAATTTTTTTAGTATCTACCAAAGGCGTGGATTTTAAAGGTTAATTTTTTTAGGGTCTACCAAAATGCGTGGATTTTAAAGGTTAATTTTTTTAGGGTCTACCAAAAGGCGTGGATTTTTAAGGATAATTTTTTTTAGGGTCTGCCAAAGGATAATTTTTTGGGTATATCGAAGTCGTGGATTTTTACACGATAATTTTTTTGGGTCTACCAGAGGAGTGGATTTTAAAGTATTTTTTTTAGGGCCTTCCAAAGGCGTGGATTTTTAAATGTTATTTTTTTAGGGTTCCAAAGACCTGGATTTTAAAGAATATTTGTTGGGGTCTACCAAAGGCGTGGATTTTAAAGGATATTTTTTAGGGTCTATCAAAGGCGTAGATTTTTAAACGATATTTTTTTGGGTCCACCACACTCGTGGATTTTTAAACGATTGTTTTTTTGGGTCTACAACAGGTGTGGATAGAAATGAAGACTTTTACAACAATATATTTATTTTAAAGTATCTGTTCTTTTCAAAGACATCTGTTTCATACATTTTGTACCATATATTTTTTGAAAGAATTTTACAAACTTTCACTTTTTATCTTCTAAAGCTGGCAATTGTCTGATGACAAAATACTGCAGACTATGTTCTTAAGAAGTCTTATTGTCACAATTAAATTAATCTTTTATTGTTAACCCCATTTCATCTGTATAATCTCTCCGTTTGCATGCTAAAAACTTTGTTCGCATATCAGGGTATCAGGTCTATCTGTTCTTATCCATCTGTAAAACATGGACATTGAATTTCGCACAGATATGGCGCACACCAGAAAAAGTATTAAATTTCTTTGCTGCACGAAGGAGTCACAAACAACAGAAGCTAAAATCTCCCCAGCAAGGTCAATGTTTGTGTCACTGCCAGCCAGTCTGCAACATTGTTGAATTATTATCCTGCCAGTTGTGGTACTTCTCTCCGCCGCTGATCAGCGAGATATTTATCACGAAAGTGCACAGAGAGTGAGATCAAATGATAAATCATAACGTTTGTTAGTTTAGTTTTATTCTTTTAATTTAATTTGCCTTCTTAAGACACATAACATTTAGGCTGCATATCCATTGGCTCAGTTATACATTAGGGTCACACATATCCATGTTGTTCGGCGCACAAAGGCTATAAGGCTAATAAGTTTACGTGTTGCAAATATTTCAAATGTGAAAGAAAAAAACGTTTCAACACGTAACTGTTCCAGGTGAATTATGAAGTGATAAAAACAAATAAATTTTCGTATTTTTCATTATTTGGAGATGTGATCAGAAAATGAAGTTGAGAATTATGATTTATTGAAAAATATTGATATTGAAGATATAGATAAATATTAACGGGATTTGAAAAATATGTTTTTATATTTTTAAAAAAACATGTGAGGGAAGCGTGTAAATAAGGACTGTTACTTTTTTTACAAGTCAAGTTTCCGATTCGCTGAAATCATTTTAAATATAATATTGAAAATATTCTTGTACGTGTGCATGCAAAAACACGTTGTTAAATGTTATGTAAACACATTATTAAGCCTCATTTCCGTCCATAACTATTTATGTGTCTCTTTTGTAGGGCATATTGTAATTAATACCCAATTTTCACTTTAAACAATCACATTTTGTTTGGTTATACAAATAGCCGTTGGTAATATTACAAATATTAAAATTTTTATTTCATAATAATTGTTAACCTTTTTCAGTTTCTGCTAATTAATTACACTTGTGTATATCGGAAACTATTTAGATGGATGGCATATTAAATTTGTCATTTACCATGTAACTTCCTCCAAATATAAATTTGGTCGGCCCCGTCTACATACTTTGCTTTTTACTTTTGAAGAAATATGAGTATTGTTTATAGCGATTTAAATTCAACATGCTACAAAAGTAACCAGTAAGGAAAGTAGTGAAGTCGGACTAAGTCGAATTTTCGAAGGAACATCGACATGAAATTGAACGAAATTAAATCCATGCAAATGCCATTCTGCAATCTCTCCTAATTTTATTTCATTCGGGATTTAGAGTCGTTTGCGTACAATGGGACACATTTATGTAAATCGATTTAAAACAGATCAGATAAACGTTATTTGTAATTCCTCAATGTTCAAAATTTAATCTCAGACAATCGTTCGAAATACATGTGGAAGCTATGTCTGCATCTTTTCTTTATAAAAAAAACAACTATTTATTAGTGGGGAATGTATGACATTGTCCGCCGAGAGGTAAGGCAGGGAAGACTATAATATGAAAGGCTTTTTTGTAAAGAAGCAATAAATAGCTTCTGGGGAGAATATCCCAACAAAAAACTACGAGAACTGATGAGGATCAGTGGAGAGATCTATAGATATAGACAGGGAGCTATATCTAACTCTGAACTGATTTTCACGAAATTTAACACACATCATTGTAGACTCAATTCAATACGCTTTGCTAAATTCCGTGCAAATCGGAAGATATATAGGGACTTTGGTGCACTATTAACATTAAATCAGACGAAATTATATATATGGGATCTATATCGAAATCTAAACCGATTTTCACGAAATTTAACACATATCATTCTAGACTCAATTCAGTGCACAATGCTGAATTTTGTGCCATTCGAAACATATATAGGGACTTTTGTGCACCATTTACTTAAATTCGGGCGAATTTAAATCTATCTAAATCTGAACAGATTTTCACAAAATTTAATTTCCAGACTCTATGCCTATTGAAATGAAGGATATATAGGGACTTTGGTGCACTATTTACCTAGAATCAGACGAAAATATATATATGGGAGCTATATCTAAATCTGTACCGATTTTTTCGAAATTTAACACACATCGTTGTAGACTAAATTCAGTACGCTATGCTAAATTTCGTGGAAATCGAAGGACGAAAACATATATGGGAGCTTTATCTAGATCTGGACCGATTTTCACGAAACTTAACACAGATTACTCTAGACTTAATTTAGTACGCTATGCCAAATTTCGAGCAAATCGATGTATATATAGGTACTTTGGTACTATATACTTCGAATATATATGGGAGCTATATATAAATCTGAACCAATGTTTCCGACTATCAAGAGGGTTTTGTCCTTGGGCCAAATATATGAGCTGTGTAAAATTTCATCAAATTCGAATTCAAAATACGACCTGTACTTTGTTTACAATTTAACATGGACAGACAGACGGACGATGCATAAATCGACTAAGAAGGTGACTCTATTCATATTCTCAAAAGGAACGATGCGTATATATCGCAGGGGTCATTGACCTTTAATCAGGGGTCGTTGACCTTTAAAACGTGGTCATTGACATGTATCCTTAATCCCCCCGGATTAAGTGTTAATCCTTAATCCCCGGATTAAGCATCAACCCTTAATCCTCCGGATTAAGCGTTAATCCGGGGTCATTGACCGTTAATCCGTGTCATTGACCTTAATCCCCCGGATTAAGCGTTAATCCGTAATCCCCCGGATTTAGAGTTAATATTTAATCTCCCGGATTAAGCGTTAATCCTTAATCCCCCGGATTAAGCGTTAATCCGTAATCCCCCTGATTAAGCGTTAATCCGGGGTCATTGACCTTTACTCCGGGGTCATTGACCTTTAATCCTGGGTCATTAACCTTTAATCCGGGGTCATTGAACTTTAATCCGTGGTCATTGAACTTTAATCCGTGGTCATTGACATTTATCCTTAATCCCCCAGATTAAGCGTTAATCCGGGGTCATAGACCTTTAATCCGAGGTCATTGACCTTTAATCCTAGGACATTGACCTTTAATCCGGGGTCATTGACCTTTAATCCGGGGTCATTGACCTTTAATCCGGTGTCATTGACATCTGTCCTTAATCCTCCGGATTAAGCGTTAATCCGAGGCCATTTACCTTAATCCGGGGTCATTGACCCATATCATAAATCCCCCGGATTAAGCGTTAATCCGCGGTCGGTGATTTTTAGTCCTAGGCCATTGACCTTAATCCGAGGTCAATGACCTTAATCTTTAATTCCCCGGATTAAGCGTTAATATGGGGTCCGTGGCCTTTAATCCGGGGTCATTAACCTTAATTCGGTGTCGTTATACCAATATTGAAACGTTTAATGGACCAATGTATAATTTAATTCTGATCAAAAATGTGTATAT
>NW_026878812.1:0-25214 GCF_032173495.1 Musca vetustissima | reverse complement strand
TAGAAACAGCATATGACGGCTGCCCTGGTTATGACATTAAAATTGTATTGTAATGCAAAAATCGGAAGGGAAAATATCTTTGGCCCCACCGTCGGAAAATTCAGCCTCGATGAAGAAACATTCCACATTGGCATTAGGTTGATTGACATCGCCGCGGTAAAAACATGGAACATCACTAGATTCATACTCGATATACAAGGCCACCTGGATTTCTCTTGATCAAGCAACGAGAAATCAAATTGATCATGTTGTGATAGACGGAAGGCATTCATCCAGTGTATTAGACTTTCGATCGATCCGAGGAGCAAATATCGATTCGGACCACTACCTTGTAACAGCCAAGGTTCGCACTTCGTCTTTATGTTGTCATCTAACTCAACACGGAAATTCGACGTCGAAAAGCCGAGGCCTTACCCACCTGCTTGACGAAAGCACTTCTTGTCCTGATAATAGTACAGAAGCACAATGGCAAAGTGTTGCTTTTGCTGCAGTATATAGAGAGTGGGCTTATATAGTGCAGCAAAAGCGACACTTGAGTATCAAAAAAACCACCACCAAGAAACTCATGGTACGATCAGGAATGTCGTAATGCTACTGATCTGAAAAACGCAGCGTATAGGGCAACCCTTCAGACAGTAGCAGCATTATCGGGAGAAAAGGAGAGAGGAGAAACGTGTTTTTAGAAAAAAGAAGAAAGAACAAGAAAAACGTGAGCGTGAGCAAATTGAGATTTACAGGAGTCAAAACGAATTCCGATAATTCTAGCAACGGGTAAAACACCAAACTGAAGGTTTTGGTGCAAGCACATCCTCCTGTAGAGATGAAGAAGGAAACCTGGTGACATATACAGAGAGCGTGGATCTGGAAGGAGCATTTTGAAAAGCTTCTGGTATCAAATAGTGGCGGTGAAGAAAATACCCCAGATAGGTGTATACCACCTAGCCAAGATGAGGTCATAAAATCAATTAATCGGCTCAAGAACAATAAAGCAGCAACAATAACAATAAAGCCGACGGCTTACCAGCTGAACTATTCAATACTGGTGGTCAGATGCTGGTCATGAGCATGCACCAGCTGATTACTACAATTTGGCTAGAGGAAAGCATGCCCAATGATTGGAACCTCATCATGCTATGAGCCGTGCACAAAAAAGGAGACAAGACGATATGTGCCAACTATAGAGGAGTTAGCCCTCTTCCCATCGCATAAAAAGTGTCATCCTGTGTGACCAGATTTTCACTCTGCGCCAAATCCCGGAAAAGACCAACGAAAACCACATGGACACATACCACCTATTTGTCCACTATAATGCCGCATTCGACAGCTCTATCCGTTCAGAGGTGTCTAAAGCATGTCTGCGTTCGGCACTCTTGCAAAATTAATACGGTTATGCAGGATAACCTATCGGAGCTCTTCACGCTGATTGTCAACGTCGAATGAACGACGAGATTTATAATTTATGCGCGGACATCGACATAGTCAGTCGTATTGAGCTGCAGCGACTACGATGGGTAGGCTATATTGTGCTAATGAATGAGAATGTATCAGCTCAAAAGCCATATAAAAGCGAGCATACTGATGGTTCCCGTAGAAGGGGAAGGCCACGAATTAGATGGGAAGACCAAGTAGAAAACAACATCTTGGAACGTGGTCTTTCAAATTGGATGAGATGCACACAAGATCGACGCGCTTGGAAATCCCTTTTAAACCCCATTCTCGCGGTCAAAATTTTTGTTGACATAATTCAACTCTACACTGATTAAAGAATGTCTTTACAAAATTTCAAGTGAAAATCTCAAGAACTCTTGAAGATAAAGCCGATTTATTGTGTCAGCATCAAGTGACGGCTGAAGGGATTCTCAAACTTTAAACGCGTTTTTCTCTAAACATTTCTTTGCGAATGGCGGGCACGATAACTCAAAAACTAATAATCCAATCGGTTCCAAATTTTGCAACGTTTCTCTGGGAGTGTATAGCTCTCGTATGAACTAGGATAAAGCCAATCGGTGAAGATCTTCCTTATTTTTTAACTTGGTTTTTGGTAAAAAATCGGCGATTTTCCAGAAATATTTTTTCAAAGGTCCACCATTTTGTTAATTTTAGAGCGAAGACATACTAGAGCCAGACATGTACTCTTTCTAACACCGTTGGAATTTTCGGATTCCGATGTTCCAGTGAGGAGTTATCATGCCCGCCATCAAAAATAAGGACTTTTCTTTTACAAAAAATTACAAAAACAACAACAAAACAATAACAAAATTTTTTTGTAAATTATTTTTCTTCTCTTTTAAATCTTGAATTATATATGTGCAAAGTTACAAACCTTAACAAGCATTCGTATTCATTTACCAGCCCATTAAAAATCTTGAAAAATTAAAATAGAGAGGGGGGGGGGGGGGGGGGGTTCCCTTAAGCTCGGCTTATGGAACAACCGTTCTGTAACAAGCCAGGTAAGTAAGTAGTCTATTATTTTCAACGACTTCGTACTTAGGAGCGTATGTGTAATATTGTAGCTATTCATATTACGCATTCGTTCAAATATATAAATACAAAATATCCTTTACCTTAAATTTCAACTCATGTTAATTTCAACGTAAACTCCCTTTATTTATTTATTTTTGTTAATTTACACCTTCCTCCATATAGTAAATTACCTCAAACCACAGGAATTTCCCCTCCCATATAAACTGATGGCATTTTTTTAATGAGTAAAAATGACAAGAACACCTTCAAAGATAAAAACGCATTATTATGGATGGAAGAAGGAGAAAACGTTCCTTACAAAAGACTTTCAACTCTTTGGAGATATAAAATGTTCATGATGAGACAAAACAAATAACCACTGGGGTGTTTGTTAATTATCTTAGCCTGATACAGGTTACTTGTTGTTGATGCCATTGAGACGAACAGTGTAATCTAAAGTAAAACGTGTCATACATAAATTAGCACCAACATAATTATTGTTGTTTACAGAAGAATTTCACAAAATATTTAAATTAAGCCGTCGTGGTATTGTCAGAAGAACACCGGCGTAGTATTTTAAATTATCTTAATTTTGTATGGAAAAAAGGAATGTAGCGAATAAATTGTAATAAAAATAATTTTAGGACACTAGAAAAATACATACATATTTTGGGAGATGTGTATGTGACATCGCAGTGCACCAATTGAAAAAGAAGGGGCTAGCACGAATGTGGGCCGACTAAACGATATCCCACACCACTTTGGGTATATGTATATTTAATTTCCTGAAAATAGGTCAAATATATATGTGGGCTGTATTCAAGTCTGAACAACTAATATTAGCACTCTGTATTTTATGCACTCACTCAAACAATCCTAGGTTGTTTGGTATACCATTTACATAAAATCGGACGAAAATATAAATGGAAGTTATATATAAATCTGAAATGTTAAAAAATTCTATATGCCTTCATAAGCCCTTCATAGCAATTTCGTCCCAAACCTAACCACACATTCCCGTTTAAATTTTTAAATGTCCTATCAAAGAATTTCTGTGTCACCTCTTTTTGCTTAACCAGGTGAATCACGATGACACTATGTCATAAACAAGCATAACATGCCGCACGGCCAGATGTTACAACTGATGTCGGTGACAAAGCCTTTATTATGCAAAAGAATGTTCACATTCAAGATTGAAGACGTTGATATTCGTAATAAGCAAAGCAAAAAAGGTGTCTATCTACATCTACGAAAAACAAGAGCAACAACAGCACGCAATGTCCTACATCAATTTCCGGCAAAAGCACAACTGGTCTGACGGGTGTCACATCAGAACTGTTGTCTGATAATGGAAAACTGATATGTATGTTGTTGCAGACGTTGTTGTTATTGTGTTTTGAACGATATGGACATGGTGAAGAGTATCCATGGCTTTGTAAATTTGTGCGTGTGATGTTTCCTTGAGTCTTTGGAGCTGTTCTCAATACATACACACACTTAAACGCAAAAACGTTGAGGTTGAGCTTTAAAAGTCTTCTGATGTTAGAACGTTTTTAGAAAAATATAAAACTTCAGTAGTGTAGTAAAACTTTATAATATAAGATGGTGGTGATATTTTTTCTGCCCATAGCAAAAAAAAAAAAAACATCTGATACCCTACACAACTTACACGAAAATCTAACTTTCTGCGGTGTAGTTCTGAGCTTGGTCAATATTTCACGATATTTACACCCTCTTGACCGACTAGATGTCAACAAATATTGCTAATATTCAGTACAGCTCTTCTAATTACTTGTCCAGATTCCCTTCACAGTGGGTTGTGTGGTGATGTTCGGCTTTCAATTGTGGTCTATAGATCGACTCGAAAAAAAACACAAAAAAGTTTTCGGTCCACTTCATCCCAATATTATCCTGGATCATACCTGGATCCTCATGGAAAATGTCAAAGCGATCAGCGCTATATTTCCGCCCTCTAGCGCTATATTTCCGCCACCTGTAAATATTTACGTGTAACTCCCACATCCAAGTATGTATGTATTGTATTTATTATCAACTTCTCGGGTCTACGTCCTCTACGGGTAAATATATACGCCATAGAATACAAATTTTGTCGTTTTTCACACAAAATTCATGGTCCATTTGACCCGCTAAATATTGACCGATCTTTATCAAAACAGGCATGCTTGTTCTTTGGTCCGATTCCCCTCTTCATGCAATATTTCACGATGTTCGGGCCATTATTGCGGCCTCTGGAGCGACCAGAAAAACCGACAAAAATTTAGTATTTGGTCCATTTCATCCCCTAAATATTAACCGATCTTTCCAAAAACAATAGGGGTCTTCATTGGCCAGAACCCATACTACATGCAAAATTTCGTGAAGATTGGTCCATAACTGTGGCCTGTATCGTGTTTACAAATTATAATGGACAGACGGACAGACGGACGGACGGACGCACATGTCTAGATCGACTCAGCTAGTCGAGATATGACGATCGGTATACTTAAAGGTCGGTCTAGGACCAATATTTCGCGGCGTTACAAACTCTTGGGGCTGCACAAAGCTATAATACCCTGACAACATAGTTGTGTAGGGTATAAAAATCCACATTTTGCGCGAGAGATGAAATTTTGTAACGCTGAGCTGCATCATACCCGTGTATCAAATTATCTTTAAATTGTCCCAAGTTTGCTAATAATAGAGCTGAACGATTGTCATGAAATTTTGTATAGATTTCCGAATGACATATGTATAGAGTGACAAGAAAACCCGACAAACTAATTAAGTTTTCGGAACATTTCATCCCATAAATATCATCTGATCATCATCGAAAATTAAAAAGATCACCCTTGACCATAATCGGAATATGAAACTAAATTCCCTACCATTAGCCCTACATTTCCCCCCGTTGCTGTGGTAATGGAAACAAGTGAAACAAACGGGAGGAAATGTAGGCTTATTGGGATTTTTCCTAAAATCTGAAAACCCCTAAACGTGAACTGAAATCCTTAAACTACCTAATTATTGATCGATATATATCAATTTCGAACCCAATATTATAGTTTTGTATCCCAATTCCTTCAGGAGGTATAATTATATGGAGGAGATGACTAAAATGCTGGCCGATATATTTAATTATCGTCGAGTTCGAGTTTTTTTTTATCACGATATCCTCAGAAAGCGGAATGATTACAACCAATGGTTAAATCGTATTAGAATTCGATAATTTGTAGGGTATGGTAGAATACGCCTATATGGGTACAACGCCAATACACGGAACTAATCAGCTAACTATTTTAATAAAGAAATGGGTTATATGGAAACTACCCCTAAAAGGGGGGTGTGGGGGGGGGGGCGAATAATAATTATTTTTGGTAGGGAGATTTGCTACCATATCCGACTACAAAATACCAAATTACAACGTGTTCGGTTGAAAAATGAGCTAAAGTACCCCAAAATGACGAAAATTGAGGTTACCCTTATTTGGGGACAACCCGAAAAAATGTACCTATATATAATTTTTAGTGGAGAAATTTGGTACCCACTAATAATCCATTGTACCAAATTGGGGTTATATGAGAGCTACCAGAAAAAGTGGACCGATATTTGCAATGTTTAGTGGAGGTATTTGGCACCCAATTTGGTACCAAATTTCAGCGAATTCGGATGAAAAGCGCGCTCAAGAACCTAAAGTATGAAAAATTGGGGGATACCCTTATATGGGGGATTTGCCTAAACATGGACCGATATCGCCCATCTTCGAACTTGACCTGCCTGCAGACAAAAGACTCTATGCCAATTTTGGCGATTTATCTCAATTCGTTTAGACGCTAGAGTGATTTCATCAGACAGACGGACATGCTTAAATCGTCATATAATTTTACTCTGATGAAGAATTTTTAAACTTTTTAGGGGCGGAAATTATTATTTCGGTGAGTTACAAACGGAAAAACAAAATAACAATACCCTTCATACTATGCTGGAGGGTATAAAACCTGGTAATTATATTAAATATATAATATTATAACAGCTAAGAAATGCATCTTTGTGTGGCCCAAAGAGCTTGTAAAGCCGCGAAATATTGGTCCTAGGCCCACCTTCAAGTATACCCATCAACATATCTCGACTACCTGAGTCGATCTAGACATGTGTGTCTATCGTCTATAAACACGATATAGGCCATGTAGGACGGGTTCTGGCCAAGGAAGACCCCTATTATTTTTGGTGAGGATAGGTTAATATTTAAGGGATGAAATGGACCAAAAACTTTATTTTTATCTGTTTTTCTAGTCGCTCTAGAGGCCGTAATTATGACCCGAACATCACGAAATTTTACACAGATAGGATTTTGACCATAGAATTAGAATGACTGTTTTTATGAAGATCGATCAATATTTTGCGGAGGACATAGATCCGAAAAGTTAATAGTATATCCAAGAGAAGTTGTTGACCTTCAAATTGATACAAATTCTGTTTCGATGAAGATCAGTCAATATTTAGCGGGCCAAATGAACCCTGACTTTTGTGTGAAAAATTATAAAATTTCTATTCTATGGACATAGACCCAAAAAGTTGATGGTATATCCAAGAGGAGTGGTTGACATTTAAATTGATACCAATTATATTGTCGTGTGTACTCGGATAGAGCTTTCTTGAAGGTACACATAAAAAAACACAATGTCTATAGATATATGTTTTCACATAGCCCCCTTGTAAGGGAAGGGTACCATTGCCAGTATTTATACCCTATACAACTATGTTGTCTGGGTATTATAGTTTTGTGCAGTTTGTAACGCCGCGAAATATTGGTCCTAGACCCACCTTTAAGCATACCGATCGTCATATCTCGACTAGCTGAGTCGATCTAGACATGTGCGTCCGTCCGTCCGTCTGTCCATTATAATTTGTAAACACGATACGGGCCACAGTTATGGACCAATCTTCACGAAATTTTGCATGTAGGATGAGTTCTGGCCAATGGAGACCCCTATTGTTTTTGGGAAAGATCGGGTAATATTTAGGGGATGAAATGGACCAAAAACTAAATTTTTGTCTGATTTTCTGGTCGCTCTAGAGGTTGCAATTATGGCCCATACACCGCGAATTTCTACATGGAAAACGGGATTGAGCCAAAGAATAAGCATGCCTGTTTTGATAAAGATCGATCAATATTTAGCGGGTCAAATGGACCCTAACTTTTGTGTGAAAAATGAAAAAAATTGTATTCTATAGAGTATATATTTACTCCTGAATGACATAGAGCCGAGAAGTTGATAGTATATCCAAGAAGAGTGGTTACCTTTAAATTGATACCAATTATATTGCAGTATGTACTTGGATGTGGAAGATACACTTAAATATTTACAGGTGCTTACGTACTGAGATATTCTTTAGTAACCCATTACCACACTGGAGAGCGGAAATATAGAGCTGATCGCTATGAATTGTTCCATGAGGTTCCAGTGGTGGGCAAAGAGAACGAATATAATTTTCGGTTATGATCAGATAATAATTTGGGGATGAAATGGACCGAAAACTTATTTATTTTTCGAGTCGATCTATAGGCCACAATTATAAACCGAACATCACAACACAACCCACGGTCACGGTCGGCCCCGTCCGACTATACTTCTCCGCTCACTGGTTTGTTTTATTTTCGAGTCGATCTATAGACCACAAATGAAAGCCGAACATCACAACACAACCCACGGTGAAGGGAATCTGGACAATATCTGTACTGAATACTCGTAATATTCGGAAAATATGTCAGTGTGAGGAAGAGGAGCTGTTTACCTCTAATCGGGCAAGAGGGTGCGAATATCACGAAATATTTTCCCAGTATCGGAATAATCATCCGCAGAAAATTTGAGTTCCGTGGTAGTTGTGTATGGTATCGTATGGTCGGCCCCGTCCGACTATACTGCTCCACTCACTGGTTTGAAGTTTAATGACACATTTTTCATTGTAGTGACTTGGCATTCCGGGATATTGTATTTCTGTGTTGCTGAATATTCTTACCGAATGGCTATATATTGGCATATAGGATTTCTAGGAATAGTTGAATAGAGGTTAAGATCTTTAAATAGCCCCCACACACAATGTCCAATTTAATTTTCGATTTTTTCGGTTCCTTCCCATGTTTTTCAAGCTGAGTGTCTTTAATTTAGGATCGATTTAGCGAATGATCCAAAAATTTCAGTCCTTACATTTTTTACCCTACACAACTATGTTGTCAGGGTATTATAGCTTTGTGCAGCCCCAAAAGTTTGTAACACCGCGAAATATTGGTCCTAGACCCACCTTTAAGTATACCGTATATCGTCATATCTCGACCAGCTGAGTCGATCTAGACATGTGTGTCCGTCCGTCCGTCCGTCTGTCCATTATAATTTGTAAACACGATACAGGCCACAGTTATAGACCAATCTTCACGAAATTTTGCATGTAGGATGGGTTCTGGCCAATGAAGACCCCTATGAAATGGACCAAATACTAAATTTTTGTCGGTTTTTCTGGTCGCTCCAGAGGCCGCAATAATGGCCCGAACATCGTGAAATTTTGCATGGAGAAGGGGATCGGGCCAAAGAATAAGCATGTCTGTTTTGATAAAGATCGGTCAATATTTAGCGGGTCAAATGGACCCTGACTTTTGTGTGAAAAATGACAAAATTTGTATTCTATAGCGTATATATTTACCCCTGAATGACATAGATCCGAGAAGTTGATATTATATCCAAGAGTAGTGGTTGACCTTTAAATTAATACCAATTATATTGATGTATGTGCTCGGATGTGGGAGTTACACCTAAATATTTACAGGTATCTCCGTATTCGTATATTATTTAGTAACCCATTATCACTCCAGAGCGCGGAACTATAGCGCTGATCGCTTTGAAATGTTCCATAAGGTTCCAGTTATGGTCAAGGACAACGCCTATAATTTGTGGTGATGATCAGATAATAATTTTGGACTGATGTGGACCGAAAACTTAATTGTTTGTGTTATTTTCGATTCGATATATGGACCACAAATGAAAGCCGAACATCACAACACAACCCACGTTGAAGGTAATCTGGACAATAGCTGTACTGAATACTCGTAATATTCGGAAAATATGTCAGTGTGAGGAAGAGGTGCTGTTTACCTCTAATCGGGCAAGAGGATGCCAATATCACCAAGTATTGCCCAGGCTCGGAATAAACATCCGCAGAAAATTTGAGTTCCGTGGTAGTTGTGTAGGGTATCGTATGGTCGGCCCCGTCCGAATAAACTGCTCCGCTCACTGGTTAAACTTAAATAAAGAATAATGGCAACACTTCAAAATAGCATCCGATAACTTTATAATGACCACAGTTTTGATAAGGTGTCACAATCCAGAAAACTCAACCATTGAACACCAATTTAAATAATGTATGCAATACTTCCTTATGCTATTACTTCGTTGCCACTTCAAGGTTATTTTGTGCTTTTTATTTTCCATTCTGACTATTGTACCTGACATCTGGCTGGCATCCCTTCCCTTCGAGCTATGATTACGATTATACTCATAGAACTCTGATGATGTCTAATGCAGATGATTTGAACTGAACGGAATGAACTAATCCCACAAAGCTTTCACTTTCACGTTATGGCTGATTATGACAGTGATGATTATGTTGCCAGCCATTATAATGCCATACTGAACACAAACAAAAATAGCAACAACAATACCAAATCTTAAGAAATACGAATTTCCATGGCTGCCATCTTAAGGGCAAGGAATAGCGAAAGAGATAGAACTCTTTGCATCATGTCTTTTTTCCCATTTCATAATACATTCAGGGAATCCTGGCTGAATGGCTGGCTGGTACATGACTTGAGTGCTGTTGCAAAGTTGGCAGAAAATGGAATTTTATGTCGCCATATTAACTGCCTGCTTAAAGTTCTTCACAGCCATTAGGAACGACCTCAAGAACCATTACTGCTGTGTGGCAACGGCAACACAACATCCTCGTCGACTTTGTCGTTGTCTTCATCATCACCAGCATTCTTGTGAAGAGGCCAAACTTAGACTCACTCACAGACACTTCTTAGCTCAGCTCACGAAGTTGGAAAAAAATTGAGAATATTGTATTGAAAAAAGAAAAGGGCGTGTATGTGTTTGTGAATGAGAATATATACTAGATTGCTTGTATTTTAAAATCGGTGCCTGCGAGCGTAGTTTCTTCGACGATTTTTTTTTCATCATCTAAATACATGGCATAAACATGAAACTACCAACAGAAGATATCTATGATTATGTTGATGACGATGACAAAGACGTTGCTTTGGCTGAGGTTGACGGTGACAACAGCCACCAACCACAGACTAAACAACAACAACAGCAACATATCATCTTAACACCCGAGGCTGTGGTTGCGCATGAATGCCTCCCTTTGATGGCTGTTCTAGTTTTTTGCATAGCTGGCGGGATTTTCATCTCTAAGTAGCAGTTAAAAAGAAATGAAAACAAAAACATCGAAATAGAGTAGTAGGTATGAAAGAAAAACGTAGTGAATAAATATACATATTACAAAGATTGTCATACTTGCTTTCTGATGGCAATTGAAAAAAATAAAAACAACTAACTAATGTGTATGTTTTTATAGCCCAAACTATAAAAATCGAGGATATACTTAAGATGTTATTTCATTTGTGACACCTTCTAGTCGTACAGCGTCCTGGACCAATACAAGTCGTTGATTAATGAAAACGGCTATTTTCCAGGACCAATACACGGCATGGATTTTTTAAAGAATATTTTTTAAGGACCGACAGCAAGGCGTGGATTTATTAAAGATTATTTTTCAAGAACCAACAGCAAAGTCTGAATTTATTAAAGAATATTTTTTCAAGGACCAATACAGGCGTGGATTTTTTAAAGAATATTTTCTGAAGTCCCAATACAAGGCGTGGATTTTTTAAAGAATATTTTCTGAAGTCCCAATACAAGGCGTGGATTTTTTAAAGAATATTTTCTGAAGTCCCAATACAAGGCGTGCATTTTTTAAAAAAATATTTTTTCAAGGACTGGAATTTTTAAAGAATATTTTTTCAAGGACCAATACAAGGGGTGGATTTATTAATGAATATTTTCTGAAGGACCAAAAGGGGTGTTCATTATACCCTACACAACTATGTTGTCAGGTGTGGATTTATTAAAGAATATTTTCTGAAGGACCAATACACGAGGCCACAGTTATGTCTTCACGAAATTTTGCATGTAGGATGGGTTCTGGCCAATGAAGACCCCTATTGTTTTTGGGAAAGATCGATTAACATTTAGGGGATGAAATGGACCAAATACTAAATTTTTGTCGGTTTTTCTGGTCGCTCCAGAGGCCGCAATTATGGGCCATACATCGTGAAATTCTCCATGGAGAAGGGGATCAGGTCAAAGAATAAGCATGTCTGTTTTCATAAATATCGGTCAATATTTAGCGGGTCAAATGGACCCCCACTTTTGTGTTAAAAATGACAAAATTTGTATTCTATAGCGTATATAATTAACCCTGAAGGTTATAGATCCGAGAAGTTTATATTATATCCGAGAGGAGTGGTTGACCTTTAAATTAATACCAATTATATTTTTGTATGTGCTTGGATATGGGAGTCACACCTAAATATTTACAGGTATCTCCGTAATTCGTATATTATTTAGTAACCCATTATCACTCTAGAGAGCGGAACTATAGCGCTGATTGCTTTGAAATATTCCATGAGGTTCCAGTTATGGTCAAGGACAACGCCTATAATTTTCGGTGATGATCAGATAATAATTTTGGAATGAAGTGGACCGAAAACTTAATTTTTTGTGTTATTATCGAGTCGATTTATAGACCAGAAATAAAAGCCGAACATCACAACACAACCCACGGTGAAGGGAATATTTACAATAGCTGTACTGAATACTCGTAATATTCGGAAAATATGTCAGTATGAGGAAGAGGTGCTGTTTACCACTAATCGGGCAAGAGGGTGCAAATAACACGAAATATTGCCCATGCTCGGAATATACATCCGCACAAAATTTGAGTTCCGTGGTAGCTGTGTAGGGTATCATATGGTCGGCCCCGTCCGACTATACTGCTCCGCTCACTGGTTTCATTATATTAATGACATACACACATCCAAAAAATAATTTAAAAATATCTACATTATCTAAACACCATGACCAATCAAATGTTGTCAAAATCACACAAGTCCGTGTAGCGGTTTGTAAATTACACCGACAACATAACAAGATATTGAGGAAAAATATTTGTTTTTGGTTCGAAAAAATAATGTCATCATATTTATTATACCCTACACAACTATGTTGGCAGGGTATTATAGCTTTGTGCAGCCCCAAATGTTTGTAACGCCGCGAAATATTGGTCCTAGACCCACCTTTAAGTATACCGATCGTCATATCTCGACTAGCTGAGTCGATCTAGACATGTGTGTCCGTCCGTCCGTCCGTCTGTCCATTACAATTTGTAAACACGATACAGGCCACAGTTATGGACCAATCTTCACGAAATTTTGCATGTAGGATGGGTTCTGGCCAATGAAGACCCCTATTGTTTTTGGAAAAGATCGGTTAATATTTAGGGGATGAAATGGACCAAATACTAAATTTTTGTCGGTTTTTCTGGTCGCTCCAGAGGCCGCAATTATGGCCCAAACACCGCCAATTTTTGCATGGAGAAGGGGATCGGGTCAGAGAATAAACGTGCATGTTTTGATAAAGATCGGTCAATATTTAGCGGGTCAAATGGAGCCTGACTTTTGTGTGAAAAATGACAAAATTTGTATTCTATGGCATATATATTTACTCCTGGAGGATGTAGACCCTAGGAGTTGATAACATATCCAAGAGGAGTGGTTGACCTTTAAATTGATACCAAATATAGTGATGTATCTATTCAGATGTGGGAGTTACAGTCAAATATTTACATGAGCTTACGTATTCAGATATTATTTAGTAATCCATTACCACATTAAAGGGAGAAATATCGCGCTGATGGCTTTGAAATTTTTCATGAAGTTCCAGTTATGGTCAAGAACAACGCCTACAATTTTCGGTGATGATCAGATTAAAATTTTGGGATGAAATGGACCGAAAACATAATTTTTTGTGTGTTTTCGAGTAGGGTATAATCCGAAAATCACAACACTCCCACCGTGAAGGTAATCTGGACAAGTAATTAGAAGGACTGTACAAGAGGGGGCTGTACAAGAGGGGGCTGTACAAGAGGGGGCAAATATCAGGAAATATTACTCAGACTCGGAATAAACATCCTCAGAAAGTTAGATTTCGTGGTAGTTGTGTAGGGTATCGTATGGTCGGCCCCGTCCGACTATACTGCTCCGCTCACTGGTTAAAGAATATTTTTCTAAGAACTACAAAAGGCGTGAAAAAAAAATATTTTTAAGGTCCAATACAAAGCGAGAATTTTTTAAAAAATATTGTTTCAAGGCCCAATACCAGGCGTGGACTTTTTAAAAAATATTTTTTCCAATACAAGGCGTGTACCAATACCAAGCGTGGATTTTTTAAAAAATATTTTTTCAAGGACCAGTACCAGGCGTGGATTTTTATACCCTACACAATTATGTTGTCAGGGTATTATAGCTTTGTGCAGCCCCAAGGGTTTGTAACGCCGCGAAATATTGGTCCTAGACCCACCTTTAGGTATACCGATCATATCTCGACTAGTTTAAAAAAAGTTTTCCAGGACCAATACAAGGCGTGGACTTCTTATACCCTTCACCACACTGTGGTACAGGGTATTATTTGTTTGTGCATATGTTTGTAAAAGGCAAAAGGGAACGATATAGACACATGGTTCTTTTTGAGAATATGCATAGAATCACTTTTTAAGCCGATTTATGCATGTCAGTCTGTCTTTCCGTCCATGTATTTTTGTTAACAAAGTACAGATCGCATTTGTGATCCGATTTGGATGAAATTTGGCACAGTTCACGTATTTGGCCCAAAGACGAATCCTATTGAAATTGGAAAAAATCGGTTTAGATTTAGATGTAGCTCCCATATATATTTTCGTCCGATTTTATGTAAATGGTGAACCAAAGTCCCAACATATTCTTTGATTTGCACTAAATTTGGCATATCATGCTGAATTAAGCATATAACGACGTGTGTTAAATTTCTTGAAAATCGGTTCAGATTTAGATATAGCTCCTTTATATATTTTCGTCCGATTTTATGTAAATAGTGCACCAAAGTCCCTATTTATCCTTCGATTTGCATGAAATTTGGCATAAATTTCGTAAAATCGGTTCAGATTTGGATATAGCTCCCATATATATATATATATATATATATATTCGTCCGATTTTAGGTAAATAGCGCACCAAAGTCCCTATATATCCTTCCTTTTGCACGAAATTTGGAGTTATAAGTAAATGAAGAACAAAAATATGGCCGAGTTAAAAAAATACTGAATAAGTGTAACTTAATGTGTGACAAATTTCGATGAAGTCGGCTTAGATTTCGATATTTTGCTTTAAATTTAGTATAGGTTGCAGAATGACATGTTTAGTTTCATGTTAATGGTCCTTAAAAAATGCGACGTCTATTAGGATTCCATCTGTTGGATATACCCAAAGAGTCGGCCCCGTCCGATTTTACTACTTTCGTTACTAGTTTAAGAATATTTCTTCCAGGACCAATACAAGGCGTGGATTTTTTCTAGAATATATCTTCCAGGACCAATACAAGGCGTGGACTTTCTTTGAGAATATTTCTTCCAGGACCAATACAAGCCGTGGACATTTTGAAGAATATTTCTTCCAGGATCAATACAAGGCTTGGATTTTTTTTAAGAATAGTTTTTCGAGGACCAATACAAGGCCTTTATTTTTTGAAGATTATTGTTTAGGGTAATCACGGTTCGTTTTGCCATAAATTTATTTCATTTATTTTTTTATTCTTTTTTACTATTATACCATATTTTTTGTCTTCTCAAAACTCAGTAGGTTTCCCCACACAAACAAAAACAACTGTTACTAACATCAACCATCAAAGACATGCATCTGCTGCATCATAACCGTCAACCACCATGTTTCAGAATTTTAAAGAATGACATTAAATATCACTTTACATGCCAGATTGTCAGTACGCTTATGTGTGTTTATGGCTGTGTGATAGAATAGTAGATTTGAGTCGTGTGGTACATATGTTGAAGTTTTGAATGTATAAATTTAAGAAAAATGTTTTGAGTGCAGGATACATTTTGTGAAACGGGAGAGGATAGAATTAATTAATTTAAAGCTGTATATTTCATATTATTTATAGTATCTTCAACACAGAATATGACAAAAATTGCTAAACTCTAGGTGTGGTAAAAATATAATTTCAAACTTTAAAACGGCTCAAGTTTTAAAGGTCTTAGCAACGAAGTTTATAACATCGACTTATTGTCATTTATTATCAAAGTTATTTAAGATAAGTTAAAAATCACTTGTGTACCACTTTTTAATTAGAATCTGATCTTGAAATTAAATCCACTTCCAAAATCTTTAAACCATCACGTAAAAATACACTTATTTTGATGTTCACCCATAATTTTCTCCTTCGTTAGCCATTGTGCTCATGACTTCAGAGACCATCTAATCTACTTCAATATAAATCTATTTTATCACGTACCCACACGCACACACACACATACAACCATAGGAAAGACTACAAGAATTGACATTGCTATGAGCTGCATGAATTCCTGTGTTTCATTTATATGCACTTTGCAACACAAGCCAACGATTATACTGTGATTTTCAATATTTCAGTGTGTGCGTGTTTTGTATATACACAAACAGTATGTATGCACGTAAATAGGGGGAGAATATATTAAGTTTGTTTTGGTCCAAAGGTTCAATGTAATACAGTATATATGTAAGGTGAGTTGATTGGATGAGGTTATATTAAGGGTGCTATTAAAGGAGCCAACTATTCTTGGTTTAAAATTTCGGAAACATCTGAAAAAAATTAAATAGTATTGGAAGGTGTATACAATTGCGTATAGGATTAAAAATTAACAAAATTAAAGAGCTCCGATTTCCATAACGGGAGTTAATAAAGAATGACGATTTTATACATTTATATATACATAGCATCATTTTCTGAGTCGACATATGCATGTCCGTCAAAGGACATAGACCCCATAAATTAATAGTATATCCAAGAGGAGTGGTTGGCCTTTAAACGGATACCGATTATATTGTCGTATGAACTCGGATGTGGGAGGTACACTTAAATATTTACAGGTGCTTACGTATTCATATACCATTTAGTAATCCATTACCACTCTAGAGGGCGGAAATATGGTCAAGGACAACGCTTATAATTTTCGGTGATCATCATATAATAATATTGGGATAAAGTGGACCGAAAACTTATTTGTATACCCTACACAACTATGTTGTCAGGGTATTATAGCTTTGTGCAGCCCCAAAAGTTTGTAACGCCGCGAAATATTGGTCATAGACCCACCTTTAAGTATACCGATCGTCATATCTCGACTAGCTGAGTCGATCTAGTCATGTGTGTCCGTCCGTCCATCCGTCTGTCCATTATAATTTGTAAACACGATACAGGCCACAGTTATGGACCAATCTTCACGAAATTTTGCATGTAGGTTGGGTTCGGTCCAATGAAGACCCCTATTGTTTTTGTTAAAGATCGGTTAATATTTAGGGGATGAAATGGACCAAAAACTTTATTTTTATCGGTTTTTCAGTTCGCTCCAGAGGCCGCAGTTATAGTCCGAACATCGCGAAATTTTACATGGAGAAGGGGATCGGGCTTAAGAATAAGCATGCATTCAGGGGGTGCAATGAACCGAAGACTTTAATTTCTAGTCGCTCTAGAGGCAATTATTATATGCAAAACATCATATATTTTACAAAGTGAAGGGGATTTGACCAAATACTTAGATCGGCGGTTTAGATGATGATCGGTCAATTTTCCGAGGGTCAAATCAACCATAACCTAAAGTGACCAATTTTTTAATTTTATGGCGCAAAAATTCACTTCAAGAAAAAACATTTTGGAAAATATGCAAGACTTACAAAGTGGAGTTGTTGGTCTATAATCGGTAAAAAGGGTGCAAATATCACGAAATATTGCCCAGGCTCAGAATATAAAACCGCCGAAAGTTTGCTTTTCGTGGTAGTTGTGTAGGGTATCATATGGTCTGCCCCGTTCGACTATACTGCTCCGCTCACTGTTTTTTTTGTGAGTTTTTTTCGAGTCGATCTTTATGCCAAAATTGAAAGCCGAATAACACAACATAACCCACGGTGAATGAAATATAGACAAGCTATAATAAGAGCTGTACTGAATATTAGTAATATTTGTCGACCTCTAGTCGTTCAATAGGGTGCAAATATATACTGCTCCTCTCACAGGTTTATATTAATTTCATTACGCTGTGTGATTTTAAATTACAAACCCCATCTGGGGTTTTTACTCTTCACCACACAGTAGTATGCTGAAAGTGTATATGCTCGAAATGTTAAAGGAATCGATGGCAACAAATAATGGACCTTGTCCTAAATTTTTCTTAGTGGTTATTTAATTTTGTGATGAAAAGCTAATCAAATCTATGGACCATTCCTTCCCATTCATATTTCCCCGGAAAATTACTTGCTAAATGAACACGTTTCAAATTAATTAAAAAGTTTCATTAATATATATTTATTTAATCATTGTTAAGTCATGTGATACGTGATTTTTCACAGTTTTTTGAGCAATTACATTTTGCAGCTTTCAAATGATTATATATTTTTATTATATACTATTTCACAGAGTGAATTGAGTGCCATTATAAGAAAAGTCAAGTGGAAACATGAATATATTACTTTAGTTGGTTATTTGTCAAAACATGCACAAACAAAATATATATTTTTTCTAGCATCTACTTGTACACAGTAACTGATATAAGTCAACATCATTCAAAAGTAATGCACGAGTGCACACACTCTCACAGCGGTAGCAGTTGTTTGTTAGTGACACTATAAGTGTCATCAACAAAAGGTAAATGAAAGAAAGTAAGGAAAGTAGTAAAGTCGGACCGGGCCGACTATATGATACCCTTCAGCACTTTGGATATATTCAACAGATGAATCCTAACAGACGTTGAAGGACCATAAACACGAAAATCGATCCATTAAACAGGTCAGATATAGAGTTGCTACCATTTACATTAAATCGGAGGAAAACATATATGGGAGCTATATCTAAATCTAAATCATTACGCTGTGCCAAATTTCGTGCAAATCGATATATATATATATATATATATATATGGGGACCTTGATACATCATTTACACTAAATCGGACGAAAATATATATGTGAGCTATATCTAAATTCTATATATATATATATATATATATATGGGAGCAATATCTAAATCTGAACCGATTTTCAGGAAACTTGACACACAGCAGTCTAGACCTAATTCATTACCCTATGCCAAATTTCGTGCAAATCGAAAGATATATAGGGACTTTGGTAAACCGTTTACATGAAATCGGACGAAAATATATATGGAAGCTATATCTAAATCTGTACCGATTTTCAGGAAACTTGACACACATCAGTCTAGACCTAATTCATTACTATATGCCAAATTTCGTGCAAATCGAAAGATATATAGGGACTTTGGTACACCATTTACATTAAATCGGACGAAAATATATATGGGAGTTATATCTAAATCTGGACCGATTTTCAGGAATCTTTACACACAGCAGTCTAGACCTGATTTATTGCGCTGTGCCAAATTTCGTGCAAATCGAAAAATATATAGGGACTTTGGTACACCATTTACATTAAATCGGACGAAAATATACATGGGAGGTATATCTAAATCTAGACCGATTTACAGAATACTTGACACACATCAGTCTAGACCTAATTCATTACCCTATGCCAAATTTCGTCCAAATCGAAAAATATATAGGAACTTTGGTACATTATTTACATTAAATCGGACGAAAATATATATGGGAGCTATATCTAAACCTGGACCGATTTTCAGGAAACTTAGCACACATCATTCTGGACCCAATTCAGTGCCCTATGCCAAATTTCGTGCAAATCGAAAGATATATAAGGACTTTGGTGCACTATTTACCTAAAATCGGACAAATATATATATGGGAGCTATATCTAAATCTAGACCGATTTTCAGGAAACTCAACATATATCATTCTAGACCTAATTCATTACGCTATGCTAAATTTCGTGCAAATCGAAGGACATATAGCGACTTTGGTGCACTATTTACCTAAAATCGGACGAAAATATATACGGGAGCTATATCTAAACCTGGACCAATTTTTAGGAAACTCAACACACATCATTCTAGACCTAATTCATTACGCTATGCTAAATTTCGGGCAAATCGAAGGACATGTAGGGACTTTGGTGCACTATTTACGTAAAATCGGGCGAAAATATATATGGGAGCTATATCTAAATCTGAACCGTTTTATCCGAATTTCAAGAGGGTTCGTCCTTGGCCCAAGTAAATAAGCTGTGACAAGTTTAATCTAATTCGAATCAAATATGCGGCCTGTACTTTGTTTACAATTTAACATGGACAGATAGACGGACGACCGGACATGCATAAATCGACTTAAAAACTGATTCTATGCATATTCTCGAAAGGAACCATGTGTCTATCTCGTTTCCTTGTGCCTGTTACAAACATATGCACAAAGACATAATACTTTGCACGACAGTGTGGTGGAGGGTATAAAAATGGTAAAATGTCTGTATATGTGTGTTTGTTTGTATACAGTTTGAAATTGTATCAACCACCACTTATCGAAGTCCATTGAATCTATAAACAGCTGCAGTTGTAGGAGAAAAACGTATAGTTTGGTATATAATTCAATTTGAATGAGGATTCGTTTGCAGGAGATGATAATGTTTTGAAGATGCCATATGTTATTCAGAATGTTATATATGAGATTAGAAAGAGGGATGATTTTTAGACAATATTTTTCAACGATTTTTAAGGAATATTTATTCAAGGTCCAATAACAGGAGTGGATTTTTAAAGAATATTTTTTCAAGGACCACAAAGAGGCGTGGATTTTTTAAAGAATATTTTTTCAAGGTTCCAACAAAGAGGCGTGGATTCAAGGTTTTTTCTAGGACCACAACAAGGCGTTGATTTTTTAAAGAATATTTTTTTCAAGGACAATAAGAGCCGTGGATTTTTTTAAGGAATGTTTTTCAACGACAAAAAGATGTGTGGATTTTTGAAAGAATATTTTTTCAAGGACTACATAAGACGTTGATTTTTTGAAAGAATATATTTTCAAGGTCTTCAAAAGGCGTGGATTTTTTAAGGAATAATTCCTCTTCAATTTCTATTTTATTTCCATTTACTTTGGTTGTTCCAAAAAATCAATTTTTGTTCAAATTGTTTATTCAAATCGACCAATTCTTACTGCAAGTTCCCCCTTTAAAATTTGCAAACACACAAATTGTCGCCCTATCCAAGTTCAATTGAAGCGATTAGAATGTATAAACAAACAAACACACACACTTGCACTTACACGTGAATGGATAAACAAAACACCTACACACATACACCCTGTTATTTGCAGTTTTGAGAACGTGTTCACAACAATGCATGTTCATTCTTCTACTTGACTATGAAATTGTTACTTGATAATGCCAACGGCAACAACTACAACAAACAGATGCACGGACAGACGCACGGTTATTCTTACCTCCCTAGTACTATAGAATGTATGTTGTATTATTTGTTCCACTTGTAGTGTATGTAGTGAATGTTCGTACATCCACTTCTCGACAAGCAACATGAATGTCGGTCGATAGGATCCATCCATTCGACATTACATGTTTAGGGGTGGGGGTAGTCTTCTGTTTAATATTTCGTTTCTCTTGTTGTACTTCAAGTTGTTTGTTCTCAATAGTTATTTGGTGCCATTGTGAGTGTTTGTGTGTGTACATTGTACACAGTAAATGTATTCTTTCAGACACCCTCGCTAAAGTACTTAAACGAGTACCACACGTACTTGTATGTGTGTGCATGTGTGTGCCGGATTGTTTATTCACATTTCGCTCTAAGGTAAATTCACATTTGCTTACGAATCTTGCCCTACATCATTGCACTCGAAATGTTCTGTTGTATGACATTTAGCAATTTTCATGCTTATGTGTATGGGTTTTGTTTTTTTTTGCATAAACACAAGAGAAAACATTCATATGTAAAGTTTGCATCGAGCTGCAAGTACATCGACATCCTTTAAATGACCTTTAAATCTGCATGACAAATGACAGATGCAAAAATTTTGGAAATTTTTGTTTTTTTAGAAACTATTTTAATTGTTTGTAGAAGAGCATTTGTATTTTTAGGTTAAAAGGAAATAAGGAGGACAGTTATTTGGTATTAGAACCTTGCTCAAAAATCTATAAAAATATACACATTTAGTTTGGTATTATGGACGGTGTAAGATATAAGATTGTTTCCGAAAAATTCGCAAATTTATAAATTTAGGCCCATTTTTGTTCCTGGAAAAATATTCTTTAGAAAATCCACGCGTTCTGTAGGTCCTTGAAAATATATTCTCTAGAAAATCCACGCGTTGTGTAGGTCCTTGAAAAAATATTCTTTGAAAAAATCCACGCCATTTGTAGGTTCCTGAAAAAATATTTTTTAAAAAAATCCACGAATTTTGTAGGTCCTTGCAAAATATTCTTTAAAAAATCCACGCCTTTTATAGGTCCTTGAAAAAATATTCTATAAAAAATCCACGCCTTTTGTAGGTCCTTGAAAAAATATTCTATAAAAAATCCACGCCTTTTGTAGGTCCTTGAAAAAATATTCTTTAAAAAATCCACGCCTTTTGTAGGTTCTTGAAAAAATATTCTTTAAAAAAATCCACGCCATTTGTAGGTTCCTGAAAAAATATTTTTTAAAAAAATCCACGAATTTTGTAGGTCCTTGCAAAATATCCTTTAAAAAATCCACGCTTTGTATTGGTCCTGGAAAAAATATTCTTTAAAAAATCCACGCCTTGTATGGTCCTGGAAAAAATATTCTTTAAAAAATCCACGCCTTGTATGGTCCTGGAAAAAATATTCTTTAAAAAATCCACGCCTTGTATGGTCCTGGAAAAAATATTCTTTAAAAAATCCACGCCTTGTATTGGTCCTGGAAAAAATATTCTTTAAAAAAATCCAATCCACGCCTTGTATTGGTCCTGGAAAAAATATTCTTTAAAAAATCCACGCCTTGTATTGGTCCTGGAAAAAATATTCTTAAAAAATCCACGCCTTGTATTGGTCCTGGAAGAAATATTCTTAAAACCAGTGAGCGGAGCAGTATAGTCGGACGGGGCCGACCATATGATACCCTACACAACTACCACGAAAAGCACACTTTCGGCGGTTCTATATTCTGAGCCTAAGCAATATTTCGTGATATTTGCACCCTTTTTACCGATTTTAGATCAACAACTCCATATTTGCATATTTTCCAAAATTTTTTTTATTGAAGTGAATTTTTACACCATAAAATAAAAAATTGGTCACTTTAGGTTTTGGTTGATTTGACTCTCGGAAAATCGACCGATCAACATCTAAACAGCCGCTGTAAGTATTTGATCAGATCCCCTTCACCTTCTAAAATATGTGATGTTCTGCATATAATAATTGACTCTAGAGCGACTAGAAAATCTGACAAAATTAAAGTTTTTGGTTCATTGCACCCCCTGAATGAAATCTCAACTTCACCGAAAACTATAGGCGTCGTCCTTGACCATAATCGGAAGATCATGTACAATTTCAAAGCTATCAGTGCGACATTTCCGTACTCTAATGGAGTAATAGTAAAAATATGCACATAGTCACCTTTACTTAATTACGTATAACTCCCGCATCGAGTTACATACAGCTATATAATTGGTATCAATTTGAAGGTCAACAACTCATCTTGGACAAAATATCAACATCTCGAGTATATGTCCTTCAGGAGCAAGTATATACGCCCCAGAATAAAAATTTTGTAATTTTTCACACAAAAGTCAGGGCCCATTTGACCCGCTAAATATTGAGCGATCTTTATCAAAACATGCATGCTTATTCTCTGGCCCGATCCCCTTCTCCATGCAAAAATTCGCGGTGTTTGGGCCATAATTGCGGCCTCTGGAGCGACCAGAAAAACCGAGAAAAATTCAGTATTTGGTCCATTTCATCCCCTAAATATTAACCGATCTTTCCCAAAAACAATAGGGGTCTTCATTGGCCAGAACCCATCCTACATGCAAAATTTCGTGAAGATTGGTACATAACTGTGGCCTGTATCGTGTTTACAAATTATAATAGACAGACGGACGGACGGACGGACACACATGTCTAGATCGATTCAGCTAGTCGAGATATGACGATCGGTATACTTAAAGGTATAAACATTTGGGGCTGCACAAAGCTATAATACCCTGACAACATAGTTGTGTAGGGTATAAAAATCCACGCCTTGTATTGGTCTTGGAAAAAATATTCTTTAAAAAATCCACGCCTTGTATTGGTCCTGGAAAAAATATTCTTTAAAAAATCCACGCCTTGTATTGGTCCTGGAAAAAATATTCTTTAAAAAATCCACGCCTTGTATTGGTCCTGGAATAAAATATTCTTTAAAAAATCCACGCCTTGTATTGGTCCAGGAAAAAAATATTCTTTAAAAAATCCACGCCTTGTATTGGTCCTTAAAAAAATATTCTTTAAAAATCCACGCCTTGTATTGGTCCTGGAAAGAAATATTCTTTAAAAAAATCCACGCCTTGTATTGGTCCTGGAAAAAATATTCTTTAAAAAATCCACGCCTTGTATTGGTCCTGGAAATAATATTCTTTAAAAAATCCACGCCTTGTATTGGTCCTGGAAAAAGTATTCTTTAAAAATCCACGTCATGTATTGGTCCTGGAAAAAATATGTTAGTGCTTTTAATTTTTTTTTAAACAAGTCACAATTTATACCACCCTTGACCACCTTTCGTATGAGTGTTAAATTATTTATATTCGCCATTCATTATACGCCCCAAAGTTGTTGAACAAACAAAGTATTTATACCCTACACAACTATGTTGTCAGGGTATTATAGCTTTGTGCAGCCCCAAAAGTTTGTAACGCCGCGAAATATTGGTCCTAGACCCACCTTTAAGTATACCGATCGACATATCTCGACTAGCTGAGTCGATCTCTCTCTCTATCTAGACATGTGTGTCCGTCCGTCTGTCCATTATAATTTGTAAACACGATACAGGCCACAGTTATGGACCAATCTTCACGAAATTTGGCATGTAGGATGGGTTCTGGCCAATGAAGACCCCTATTGTTTTTGGGAAAGATCGGTTAATATTTAGGGGATGAAATGGACCAAATACTAAATTTTTGTCGGTTTTTCTGGTCGCTCCACCGGCCGCAATAATGGCCCGAACATCGTGAAATTTTGCATGGAGAAGGGAGTCGGGCCAAAGAATAAGCATGCCTGTTTTGATAAAGATCGGTCAATATTTAGTGGGTCAAATGGACCCTGACTTTTGTGTGAAAAATGACAAAATTTGTATTCTATGGTATATATATTTACTCCTGGAGGATGTAGACCCGAGGAGTTGATAGCATATCCAAGAGGAGTGGTTGACCTTTAAATTAAGACCAATTATATTATTGTATGTGCTCTG